>NW_019422052.1:0-2115 GCF_000390285.2 Anoplophora glabripennis
TGAATGCCATGGAATAAGTCTTTCCAAACGTTTCTGTTCCAAAATGCCGGTCCCAACACTGTGACCACGTACAAAAGTAATCCACTCGCTTCAGTTATAATTTCCATAGTTATTATTATTGTGCGGGCATATGGAAAAAGCTCTACAGCTCGAATGTTAATAAGAACACAAGACATAACCAGCGTAAGAAGGACTAATAGCGCAGAATAAATCTTAGACAGTCCAGAATAAATCAAGGTGTTTTCTTTGAAGTCGTACCACGGTACCGCGCCAAAAGCACACAGAAAAAATGATATCGGCTTTTTGAACATGACTTTGTCGTGACTTTGTTACCTGATAACTGTATACTCGACAACTAGTAGTAATAGAAATTGTCTACTAGTTAATAGAAAGGCTTTTAAAGATATTACAATTTGATTGATTTGGGTGTAATAATTTCATTACGAAATTGGAGTGGATTGGAAAATGCAGCCAAGTGTTTCAGGTACGACTATTACTGTGGTATGAATTATGAAATAAAAAAAACAAACAGCAGTTACACTTGTGCAATTTATCAATCACAATTAAACGGCACCTATTCAATATTTTGTCTCAGATAAAAATACTACCTACAATTTAGAAACTGATAAAATAACGTCTAACTTACCGTTGACGGAAGCACTTGAAAGGTGTTGACTGTAGCAATATCAACGCCGATTGCGTAGGCGTGACCAAAATGGAGACTCGTTGCTTCTATCAGGCAACACAGTATGTCCAGAACCATATTAAAACAAAGGAACAACAGAGGCTATCCAAACATTGTGTTGAAAGCTTGTACGACTCTGTCCAACTCTATGTATAACCTTCTTATTTTCCGCACTGTACTGTTTACATTGACATTTGAACTGTTGCAGATATTAAGCACCATATTTATACACACATACTTATATTTATCTAAACCAGCTATGTAGGTGATAGCAAATGCTATTAGAAAGAGAAAATGACAAAGAACAGAAGACGACATAAAGTATAAATTAATGTCGTATCCCTTTCTTACGTCTATCAGGATAAACGCTATCAACCTTGAAATAATTAAATACATATTTGCTGATACAAAAATCGTTTTGGCGTGTCTCACAACAAACACGTGGTTCACCGTTACACGATCTAGTTCAACTTTAAGTAAAAAGCGACCGCATAACTTTTCCCAAATATGCATGTTCCAAAAAGCTGCGCCTAAAATTGTTAGTAAGTTGGTGATCACTAGCATCAAGTCATCCAGGATCTCTAACCCTTCCATTATAGAGACTACGTTGTTGTAAAATACCTGATGTCGGAAACAGAGGAACCCCACAGTAAAACATGTCAGCACAACGGCTAGGATTGAAGTGTAACACTTGAATACTGTTTTATGAGCCAGCCTCTTCTTGCTGAAGCTGTACCATGGAACAATACCGAAAAATGACAAGAATATTATTAAATTTTTGGAAAATGGAGTACTATTTTGCCTTAACGTAATCATTGTTACCACTTGCTGCTATATCGATATACTGACGTGTATCGGTATTATTACTTTATATCCATTTACTTAATAGCGGACTAGAAATAAAACATAAGAGCTTATTAATTTTTGAAAGGATCAAATTGCTTTTCCCTATTTTATAGAGCGATATTTACATTATGCACCATAACAACGAAATTCGTTAATAATAAGTGGACAAGAAGGAGGAACATGAACTACATTTCTACAAGAATTTCCACAAGATCAACTGTTTAATTAGTATTAGCACAAACAAAATAGCTATCGCTCCAGACTGCTACTGGAATAGGCCAGCAATTTTAAATTTACTAATTGCCGATAGCAGAATTTTAGGAAGAATCAAATGCAGCGGCCCGCATTCCTATGCGTATCCTAGCAAAATATATAAACAACAATTTGGCAATGTTACCAGGCGTACTAACGGATTTATTTTGTACACTTTTTTTATCAACATCTGTTTTTGCGTTACTGTATTTACTTAAATGTATGATGTATGATTGATAAAAATGTTTTAAAGAATCAACGAATATATACAGTTTTTCAGGTTTTTGATGGGTGTTGAATAGCCTGGTAAAATTATCTTTTTGATAAAAAAA
>NW_019422052.1:2995-4335 GCF_000390285.2 Anoplophora glabripennis
CACTTTCCATTTGGAATTTTATTATTATTATTATTATTATTATTTATTATTATTATTTTGTTGAAGTGTCTCCGGAAAAATATGTCAAAGGACTGAGATCGGGGCTGTTTTCTGGCCACCTAATAATATTTTTTACAGTGTTCGTTGACGGGATTCGTCTTCCAAATTAAATTTGTCGATATTCCTTTTGCACATTATTGTTATTTGAATAATACAGCTTAATTATGTTTTATTTTTCGTCATCAGAATAACCCATTTTAATTTTTTTTTAATTTCTTAAATTAAATTGGGTTATTCTGATAATGATAAATAAACGGTTTTTGCTCGTAAAATATAGAAAAGTTGTATCTTTATTAGTAGGATGCTTGTACCAAGTGTCTCTAGCATTCCTCATGAAAGAAAAAAAATTAAAATGTGAATTTCAATCCCCTCCTTTAAGAGGGTATATCGCCTCAGGGGTGCAACCTTCATATAAGGTAGTTTTACTTCAATCCTCTTATTTTTGGCTCTACATTCACTGGTACCATTTTTGCTACTTCGTTTAAAAACACCCTCTATATGTCATGTTCCGGAAGGCTGCTCCTAAAACGGTTACCAGGATCGTCATAAGTGAGGACAAATCGTCGAGGATATCTAAAGTTTCCCACACCGAAAATACGTCTTTATAAAATATAGAGCGATGTGCAAAAAATAGTGTTCACTAAAACACACTAAGCAGGGTTATGACTGCGGTGGGTACATGGAATAGTTTTTTACACACCATTCTACCAATATTATGCCTTGATTTTTTAAAGGCATAATGTCGGTCCTCTGCTTACGCAACTTTGCCCCCATTTAAGCTACTTCGTATGTCTTACGGTTTCCGAGATCCTTGTAGTGAGAAGTGAATTNGATTCGTCTTCCAAATTAAATTTGTCGATATTCCTTTTGCACATTATTGTTATTTGAATAATACAGCTTAATTATGGTTTATTTTTCGTCATCAGAATAACCCATTTTAATTTTTTTTTAATTTTTTAAATTAAATTGGGTTATTCTGATAATGATAAATAAACGGTTTTTGCTCGTAAAATATAGAAAAGTTGTCTCTTTATTAGTAGGATGCTTGTACCAAGTTTCGTGTCTCTAGCATTCCTCATGAAAGAAAAAAAAATTAAAATGTGAATTTCAATCCCCTCCTTTAAGAGGGTATATAGCCTCAGGAGTGCAACCTTCATATAAGGTAGTTTTACTTCAATCCTCTTGTTTTTGGCTCTACATTCACTGGTACCATTTTTGCTACTTCGTTTAAAAACACCCTCTATATGTCATGTTCCGGAAGGCTGCTCCTAAAACGGTTA
>NW_019422053.1:0-4326 GCF_000390285.2 Anoplophora glabripennis
ATATTAAATGGGAGTCAATTTTTTTGAGGTAAAAGTACGCGTTCCTGTAAATACAAATTAGCTTGGTAAGTTGTATTAGTGCACTGTCAGCGTTGCCAGTTATTACCTTTTTAAATCAACCGTTAAAAAGCAACAATGGAAAGTAATTTAGTAAAACAAACTGCTTTTCTATTACTTGGCGACGTGTTATTTTAAAGTCACCACATTTTTTTACATAATTTATTAATCGTTATTAATTAATATTGTTAGATACGTTACTAATTGTAAATGAAACTAATTCATGTTTTAAAATAATTAATAATTATTTTTACCGTTTTATATACTGTACATAACAAAAAAATAAATAAATAAAGTTACTGATGTAACCGATATGAAATATTTTCAAGTATTACTACTTTTTTAAGCTGTGTATGTTATTTGGATTGCGAATCTCAGGGTCAATGACCTCTAACATTGACCTAGTTTAGTTGAACTATACTACTGTCACTACGTGAAGTACGGAAGGCATTTAGGAATGTAAAAATATGTAACAGTTATAAAATTCTAAATAAAATACCAATCGGAGCTAGAAATTAAATTAATCCAAAATAAACAAAATAACAACAAAATTAAACTTTGAACAGTTTAAATTTAAGCAGAATGCGTTCCTGTTCCGAACGCTTACGAAGGGCAAAGGAAGTTAGCCTCCGCTACTGAATAAGAAAATGTTTATAGGACTGATTTGACATTTAAATGATTATAGGAGATTTGAACGTCAATACACTAATTTACTTATTGTTCTATATTTAATTTATCATTATTTATTTATTACTGTTTGAGTTTCCTGTTAGATTACTTGTTAGGTACTATTTCAGAGTTTATTTTATTTAATATCCAATAAAAGTAACGCATCAAAAAAATACTTCACGGTGAGTGATGTGGAAATTTGCGTTTTAATAACCTTTCCTTTAAATTATGTGATTTGACAACAATGCATACGAGATTCTCAGTTTTCACGGCAGAATTTGAAAAAGCAAACTTGATGTGATGATGCATGTTTCTAAAGGTCAGAGGTGGCTCTGATTCAAAGCTATATCCTGAATATAATACCAGTACCTGTTTCATTAAATTCCTTTGAAATGAGAAAACAGAAAAATACGATCTAATCGGAGGGAGTAGCCCAGAAGCCGGAGATTTCTGCGTGAGAGGGGCTGCATATTATTATTCAGTAAACCGTTTTTAGACCCAACAACGACTTGCGTTGTCAGTGCTGTAAACAGTAGCTGTAGGTAGATGTAAACAAAACTATAGTTCTGTGTAGACAGAAATAAAATAAAATATAAATTTTATGAAATAAGATCGAAATTTGTTAGTTGCCGCTATATTACAATTTGTATTATGGTAAGATATTCTAAATTTGTATTTTTCTACGATCGTATCAAAATGGCAGTTTCTTACATAATTTCCAGTGTAGAAAACTGGCTTTTATAAGAGCTTGGGCAATAAAAGTTTTTATTACACGCGTTTATTGCACGAGTTCACGAGTTAAAAGGTCTATCAGTAAGAATATCAACCATATTTTCAAGTTTTTGTTTCGCCGTCAATAATAAAAGTTCGGTGTTTATTGTTTATTTTCCACATAAAAATCGGTCATTTTATGACTCTCCTCTCTTCTATATGCACTGGCAGTGCCAAAAACTGCCAATTCTTAAAATCAGAAAATCTTTACAATTTATTAAAGGAACTATTCAATTAAAATTACCTTCATCATTAAATGTATGGCTCGATTGTAAATTTTATTTCATCTTTGTTACACAATCCGCAGTTAGGACTCTTGTCTATGAGGTTAGATATACAGGGTGAATCACAACTTATCTAAAAAGATTTGGGAGTAAATGCGTCATTAAAAATGAAGTCAATATCGTAAAAATTTTTTTTGTAAAATCCTTATAGTTACCGAGAAAAAATTATTGAATTTGTAGTAGATTTTAGTATTAGCATTCTTGTGATAGTGTTTACATTAATTTTTCAAGTGTCAAAAATGGCTTACGTGTTGTACAATTCGGAGTTGATGGATATCATTTTAATTTATGGTGAAGCAAGACAAAATTTGTGTTAAGGTGAAGCATTTGTGGTATGGTGAAGCAAGACAACATTTGTGTTAGTTCGTCAGAAACTGGGTAAGACGGGCCCAAATTTGTTTCCACGTCGGTGGGCAAAATTATGTCAAATTATTTTATTAATTAAAATCACAAATTAATTTTATTAATTAATAATAACAATAGCGGCAAAAGCAGTTGAATTTGCTGATATAGAATAGGTGTTATACAATTTTATCTTATTTCTTTCCTTAGGAAAGAAATTCTTTAAATTTTTTCTGCTCATTTTTTATTACACTTTGCTGCCGTGCCGGTCGCCGACTGCATGCTTTGCCTTGCGTAGGTCAGGTTTTACAGTAGACCTGTTTCCAGTGGTGTGCAGAAGTGTATTTTTAAATCATTTTTGAACTGCCCTTTTTGATTTTTTTTACAAAATTGTATTTGTAAGAGTCCCCAGTACGATCAAAATTTTTTTTTGCATAACTTCTGAATCACCCTGTATAATAATTGGCATACTTTTATAAACCGATAAATCCAAAAAACAATATTTTAATTGTAATCTTTACAAATTCCTAACACGTACAAAAGATGAAAGAAACTAGGTTATTGTAAATATACAAAAACGGAAGCGCTGCGAGAAGAATATCAATGTACGACAATCCAAAAGGAAGGGAATTTATTCGCGTCTAATAAATAAAACCTTAGGTCGGACAAGCAAAAGGAAATTCATGGCTGAATGAAAGATTAGAATGTTCAACGACAATCCTTTGCATTTATTTTGAGAACGGGTCGGAAAATATGCCTCGCATTCTTGTTCAGATTAATTAAGTGCGATAGTATTGTTGAACAGATTTTTATTTAAACATATAGACAACAATTTAAAGTAAATTCGTAAAACAATAGGAAAAATGCTTCCGTCTTTCTTATGTTTTTATGTATTTTATGTATTTGATTCAAGTATTTCTTTTAATTCATATTCAGTTCGAAGGCCTTGTATTTAATAATGTAATGAACCTCTAAATAAACCCAATAATAAAATATACATACGGGCTAAGATCTATCCATGTATTGACCTATTTAAACATTATAGTAATTTAGGTATTATTGTTAGGCTACTAACTAATTTATCTAACAAATAATCTATTAGAAATACTCTATTATTTATACCGAAAATTAAACATATTTTGGTAATGGAGACATTACGATTTATTAAACTATAAGACACAAAAATACGATTAAATGAGAAAAAATTTAGATTATTCTATTACTACCTTAAGGTACTCTCAGGTCGGCTCTAGCTGATCGAGATTTAGACATATTTCTAAAAAAAATCTTTCCAAAGTTTGAAAGTCTGTAAAATCAGCAAATACTTTGCTTTATTATTATTAACTTTATTTTATGTTTGTTAAGTTGTTTAATTTATTATATCCAGGATAATAAGCAAAAAATTAGCGAACTTTTTCACTTTGTGATTTTTCGCCTAGGTATTCCGTCTTTTTATGTTTAACTTTCCTGGAATATTATGATACATAGCNGGAGAAAACTAAAACTTAATTTAGATTAACGTTTTGCAATTTTTTTGTTTAAGAACTTAGTATTTATAATTCATTACATTTTTTGCAAGTTGTTATTTTTATAATTAGTTAATAATAATTAATTAATATAATTAAAAGTATTAATTTCATAGTGCCCGTATTCTTTATTTGTCTAATTGGTATTTGTTTTCACTTTCATGGCAATCTTTGAGTTGCTTATTATTATTTTTAGTTGTCTGATTTTTCAAAGTTTGGCACCACATAAAAACACTCAATAGACATTTGTCGTTCAAATTTGATATATGGGTATTTTAATGAGTGTTGAATAGCCTAGTAATATTATCTTTCTAATAAAAAAAATGTGTAATACTATACTTTCTGGAAAAACGACCCTTTTAAAAAATCGTAGAAGGCCAGGCTTTTATGACATCAATAAAATGATTAGTAGAATATAACCTCCATTCAGGGTTCTATTTGTAAAAAAAAAATGGCTTGCGGAAAGTCCACAGCCTTCTCACATTTCCAGAGGTGTTAACCTGAAAAACGGGACACACTGTATATAAGTTTAAAAAAATTCTTCGTTTTATTCCTACTTAAAGTTTTAATCGCTTTTTTATCAAAACTCTATTTTTGAAGACCGTGGACACGATTTTTCAAACCTAATCTTATTAAAATTTTGCACACTTCTTCTAGATAGGATTGATAAACAGCAC
>NW_019422054.1:0-788 GCF_000390285.2 Anoplophora glabripennis
TGTGGGGGGGGGGGGCGCACACACACACTGTCCCAAAAGTGACGCCCGTCCTTATGGGTTTTGATTAAAGGGACAAAAACAAATCGAAAATCAAGAGTGGACAATTTTCCGATTGTTTTTCTTTGCCGAGTTCAAAAAATTTAATCAAAAAACTAAAATTACACATTTGGACTGGGTTATTAAATATTTACGTAGTTCAAAGCTGTATTTGCTGCAGCTTTATGTTTTTAAATGAAAACCTACCATTGCCATCGCACTAGATTTTTCTTTTGGGGTTATTTAAAAGAAAATATTTATATACCGTATATACGCTGCTGTCGCGTTAATAGACCAAGAGATGCTACAAAGAGTTCATGCTTTAATGTTGAATCGAGATAATCTTTATCTTGAAGTAGAAGGCAACTTATTTGAACACCTTTTGTCAAAACAATTTCTATTATTTAATCATATTATGGTTTTAGTTTGTTTTATTATAAAAATGTTTTTCTCTATCCTTTTCAGGTTAAAATAATACCTTACACCCAGGTACAACCGACAATCGAAAACTATTATCTACTATTGGTTATAAATTATATGTCTTGGTTCCCATAAGCACAGACCTCAGTTTTGAGACAAAAAAATGGATTTTCACTTTTTTAGTTTTTTGAATACTTTTTTGAATAACTCAACAACGGAAAACAATCTGAAAATTTTCCACTCTTGATTTTCGATTCGTTTTTGTGTCGTCTCCTTAATCAAATCCTAGAATCCTAGAAGGACGGGCGTCACTTTTGGGACACCCTGTATTT
>NW_019422054.1:3000-4314 GCF_000390285.2 Anoplophora glabripennis
GGATGAATCATGGTGTGAGTATAAAAATATTAGAAATTTGGTCAATATGACGGTGAAATCTGAAAAAAAGGCATATTTGCATCACAAATTTAAAACAAATCCCAAAGAGTTTTGGAAAACTTTGAAATATTTAAATATATGTTCGAATACTCATTCTGATCGTACTGTTTTATCTGAACTTGGCACTCCTGACGAATTTAATACTTTTTTTATTAACAGTATACCTGCAACCGATGAAGTTAATAATGATTTTATTGAGTCAACTTATGTTAATGATACATGGCCTAATGTTGCTAATCAGTTTATATTTAAGATGGTGAATTCTGATAAAATCTCCAGATTATTATCTATATAAAATTAAATCTAATGCCACAGGTTCTGATGGAATTTCTTTAAAAATGCTGCTATTTCTTACACCACACCTGACTGATCATATTACATTTATAATCAATAAATGTCTTACATCTGGTCAATTTCCTCGACTGTGGAAAAATGCTAACATAATTCCGATACCGAAAATTACTCGTCCATCGTCGCTTGCTCATTTTCGGCCAATAAGTATTCTACCTGTTATGTCAAAAATTCTAGAGAAAATAGTCCATGAACAATTTACTGAATACTTAACTGTAAATAGAATTCTATCAGACACTCAATCTGGTTTTCGGTGCAATTACAGTACTACTACTGCTTTGCTTAAAGTAAGTGATGACCTTTTTCGGGCACACGATTCTAATAAATCTACGTGTTTAGTCTTGTTAGATTATAGCAAGGCTTTTGATACTATTTGTCATGCTACCTTAAAAGTTAAGCTCAAGTACTTCGGTGTCGGTGATATTGCACTTAGTTTTTTTAGTAACTATTTAATGTTTAGAAGTCAAAGAATAGTTATGTCTAACACTTCTTCTAAGTTTCTTCCCATAAATTAGGGTGTTCTACAGGGGAGCATTCTTGGGCCCCTATTATTTTCAGTGTATACTTCTGATTTGATTAGGTGTTTAGATTTTTGTACCGTACATCAGTATGCGGATGACACTCAAATTTATTATTCTTTCTTGCATAGTCTGCTAGATGACGCCATCCGTAATATAAATACTGATTTGAATAATATTTATAAGTTTTCGGCAGCACACGACTTAATTCTAAATGAGAAGAAAACTCAATTACTTGTGTTTGGAAGGCATCGACATTTAATTTTAAATAACCCTGCTTTACAAATTAGGATTAATAATTCTGTTAATAGAGAATAGAGCCAGTCAATGAGTGTAAAAATCTTGAGTATTCTTAAAATATGATAACAAACTGAAATATCAGATA
>NW_019422055.1:0-4323 GCF_000390285.2 Anoplophora glabripennis
ATTGCTGTTGTTGTTGTTGTTGTTATTTACAGCCTCATCTATAACCAAAGCACAATTAACAGTTTCTTCTAAAGATAGAAGATCATTGCAGTATGAAGAAAGTTGTTGTTGTTGTTGTTGTTATTTACAGCCTCATCTATAACCAAAGCACAATTAACAGTTTCTTCTAAAGATAGAAGATCATTGCAGTATGAAGAAAGTAACCCTCCAAAAGAATAACTTAGGTAAGCCTTTGGTTTTATGCATAATAAATTCAGAACCTCTATTATACCAGCTTGTACCACAATACTGCCCAACACTTGACTGCTATTTTTTTCTCCAACTCTCCTATTAAGTAACAAATCCCAGATGTGGACTCCTTTAGTCGATAGATTATTTTGTAACCTAAAAAGATAAATATCGCCAATAAAGTAATGGTTTTATCCTTTGCGGAACATATAAAGAAACGAATTTTGTATATTGTATTTTTTCTACAAAATAAGTGAAAGCGTAAAGTCACAATATTGATAATAACTTATCACTAGTAAATTTGAAGATTATTTCAGGGCTTTACTGCCAAGAGAACAAAGCAAAACGGTTTAATGTAAAAACATATTCTCTTGCCACGTATTGGCGTGATATTTGTCGCCATTACCTTTGAATGAAAGCAGAAAAAGTGGGCAAAACCATCAATTGGTGCCCGATGTTACGCCAATTATCCAATTCTCCAAAAACAATATAAAGGGGTTTACAAGACCCCGGAGAACATTTCAAGGACCTACTAATCTCTCCTGTCTTTGTTACTATTGCGTAGCCTCTATACAAATGATCCTCCACATTTCTTCTACAAACCAAAAAATTAGTGTCATACTGATTAGATTTGTTGGATTTAAGTGACATTCTCAAACAATTTACCTATATCCTTCATGTAGTAATCCAACAAACTCGGCGTCCAGTCCATTGCGAGAAACAGCATCCAGTAAAGCGTTTACAGCCTCAGTTGTTCTTCCACTCACACAAACCAACCTTGGAAGGTTATCTTCCGGTAATCCTTTATTAATTTTTTCTTTCGGGTTCCTTTTGAGCAGCACGTGACAGTTACTGCCACCAAACCCGAAACTGCTAACGCCTGAATTTATCAAATGCAAAAGCATAAGTAACTTAATATCTCATTTATAAACCTACTGAAGTAAAAAAAAATGTTGCTGATGCCAAGTTACCTATCAAGCTCCTATCATCCTCAAATGGCATTTTATCTACGACCACCTTCATCCTACCTTCTACAATTCCTTTTATTTCTTTTCTGGGTGTAGTAAAGTTGAGGTTTGGTGGAATAAAGCCGGATTCCATTGCTATTATACACTGCAACATAATTTACAGATAGACTGAAATCGTTTTTCCATTTTACAGTATTTATTGCAAAATGTATAAACCTAGATAGCATCAGTTATCCCCAGGATATTCCGTTAATGTATGTATATCTGCAATAATATTCAGACATCATCAGACTGTCCCAAGGATAGCATATACTCGTAGTCGTGGGACACCTGGAGGATTTGTAACAATATACCCCTAGGATGTCCGAAAGATAACATGGCACAACATTTAAATATATATCCTTGGGACATGGAGTATATCCCACCAGATATCCTAATGATATCTTTAGGTTTATGTTTTTTTGGGAAATAACATATAAATTTAAAACCAACTTTTGTGATAGAACATAGACCCGAAGCAGCTTCTGAGTGCCCAATATTGGATTTGACTGAACCAATCAGCAGTGGTTGTTTTCGATGCTTCGTAAAGACCGTGTCGATAGCATAACACTCTTCTGGATCACCAACGACAGTAGCTGGAGAAACAGCCACATTACAGTTACAATTAAACGTTTTTTCCAAGGATTACTCACAAGTTCCGTGAGCCTCTAGATAGCTCAAACTGCACTTGTCTACGTCGCATTGATTATAAAANCTCTAGATAGCTCAAACTGCACTTGTCTACGTCGCATTGATTATAAAATTCGGTCAGTAGATCTATTTGAGCGGGAGCCGATGGAAATGTTATGCCTTGCTCTTTGTATCCATCGGAGTTTGTTCCGATGTGGACCAGTTGCCCGTAGGCCCTTTTAGCAGATTTAGATTTTTGTAGGACTACAGAAATGACCGCTTCTGATCTCGCATAGCCATCACCTCGAGCGTCGAAACATTTGCATACGCCGTCGTGACTTAAAACTCCCAACCTTGAAAAAATTTACACTTTAATTAAAAGAATATTATTTTAACAGTTTTGTTTATTTTACCTTGAAAACTGCATTGTCACGAAAGGATGTAAACAAAGTTGTGTACCGGCCACAATTGCAGCGTCGACTTCTCCAAGCCGAATAGCCCTATATGCGTGCTCCAGAGCGTACAAAGAACTGCTGCAAGCAGAGTCTAATCTATATGACGGCCCTTTCAGTTTTAAAAAGTAACTGAGCCGATGTGCCATCATGGATCGCTCCGATCTGCAACACATCAAGTATTTATCGGTGGAGGACAAATCGATAGGCTTTTTTCATACTCACCCCGTCACTGCGTAAGTTTGACTCGCCATATTATCCCAGTACCACACCTTGTCGTTCTCACTGAAGCATGACCCAACGAAAACACCAGTGTTGGTGCCTTCGAGATCTGAAGGGTGCATTCCTGCATCAAAGATAGCCTCGATCGTTCTTTCTTGAAGAAGACTAGTCATCGTATCCAGAGAATGAGATTGTCTCTCATGTACACCTGGAATGGGAAAAGAAGTAATTCATCTTCGAGATAATATCGTTTCCATAAAGGTTTGAATAGTGTGCAAATATGTGTAGGCATTTCGCAGGAAATAATTTTGTAAGTCTAGGGATGGAAAACGAAGAAACCAAACCGTTCGAGAGGAAGATAAAGAGGAAAATGAGAATCACTACGAATAAGGGAGATGATGACACGAAGTGGTTAGTGAAGGTGAATATATAACGTGGGAATTTAATCAGGGCGAGCTAAATTATTTTATTTGCAACTTAGCTTTACCAAAAGAAGCAGCTGAATATTTGTTAAAGAACTGGAAAAGAATAATCCTCTAATCTGAGTGAATCAAATCGAAATGGTTACTTGTCTGGTAGCTTTTTCTCCAATGTTTTTAATTAAATATTGTGATCACATTATATTCCTTCTAAAGTAGGTGCAATATATGCACTGAACAGGAGGGAAGAGAGTTTGGGAGACAATGTTGGAGATATGGGAAGACAAGAATAGTTACGTTCTCATCAATATCATATGAGAATATAAAGTGCAGCAACGGGCCCAAAACAGATCCTTGAGGCGCTCCCGACTAGAACCTGTATGTACTACTTCATATTTTGAGTATTATGTAACGGAAGAAGTTATATTAAAAAATTGATTATTATTACACATACCAAAATATCCAGAATCGTATTTGTCGATTTCAGGAATAGTCCCAGAACGTGTTGGCATTTCGGGGTGGTCATAGTCCCATCTTCGATTTGGCGTTACCATATTTACCTTATTAAATAAGTTTTCTTTAAATTCGTTGACGTTCATCGAATTTGGAAAAGCGCCGGATAAACCTGAGAAACAAATACAGATGTGACGAATGAATTGGAAAGGATATTTAGCGTACCTGATATAACAATTTCTTCTCCTTGTAAAGGATCTGATATCATTCTTCCTCCTTTCAGATTATAATCCATGGTTTGTTCATTTCCGCCACCAGTACCACATTTTCGTTTTTCAAACATTTCCAGTCTAATGAAAAAGCAACTATTGTTATATTTAAATGTAGTTATTTGATTGGTACAACGACGTTCTTGTTACACTAAGCCAAATAAGCTGATCGTCTTGTATTTATAGATTATTTATCAATGAATTAATTTCGGTACTCGTTAAAATTCCAAAAGGATGTGACATATCTATATGCATACTGTGAGGTAACAGAAAATTTTAGAATGCGTTATAACCAAAAACAGTTAATTTAATCCAATGAAAATAATTTATAATATGTATATTGCAACCTTTATGAAACAAAATACGTAATAACTGTGAATTGGATCCTGGAACTATGAGCCCTGTTGATTAAAATTTTGAAAATATTAGCTTAAAAAAATCACATTCCAAATATTTATTATGCGTGTTTTTTCCTCTTGACGTTTTAAATCAGATTATTTATACTGTTGAATTTGAATAGCATTTAATAATTTTACATGACCGATGTTATATAAATTTTGACAAATTTCTTTTGTTCCAATTCACACACAAACTTCCAGAATAATAACAGTTTATATTATAAATAATTTATGCACATAAATAT
>NW_019422056.1:0-1227 GCF_000390285.2 Anoplophora glabripennis
AAACTTATATAACAATATTGACTTTTATAGTAATTAATACATTAAAAGCATATCAATGTTACCGAACATGCGCATTAAAGATAATTTCATGTAAGCGATGTAGCCTCGCAACAGGTTATCATTTAAGAAAAGTTTGGCATTGGTTAAGAGTAAGTCTATAATAAACCACTTGAAGAAAAAAAAATGATAAACACACTGACAGCACAACGTCAAGAAAAACAATAAAAATACTTAGTAGAACTAGAAAATGCTAAGATTAAACAAAAGCAGAGAAAATACGCTAATAACGACAGCGATGACATATCAACAAGATCTCACCTGCGTATGAGGCTATTCTTTCCGAGCATGTGCATTAAGAATAACACGGCTAATGTTTAATTTTTACTTTAATTTAAATTTAGGTATATTCTTTTATATCGTTTTTTGTAAGTTTTATGGACATTAGTGTATCTGTTTTACGAAACACGTGTTGGTTGTTCTTAAATACTTCTAAATCCTTGTAAAAATAAATTAATTTAAAGTTGTTCATTTTTATAGTGTCTATGTAAATAGTACATAAGGGCCAGATTCGGTCTGTACGACAAATTGTTGTGGGTTGCCTAAATATGTGACGTCACACTAAAAGAGTCTATTGTTTTTCACAGAATCGTTGCAGTGTGCTGTGGATTTGTCTGTACAGTCGCTTGGGAAATAGTTCAAATGAATAAACTCCGAAGAATTGGTATATCCGATGCGCCAAATTGAAATTAAAAATTTTACTCGTATAATCCAAAAATCAAAATCTTTTGTAGAATTATTAAAATAGGAACCGACACAAAATCAGCGACGTGACGGTTCATGCCGTTTACCAAATATAGCTAATTCAATCTTCCATACTTTGCCCGTTATATTGCAGCTCCAGATTGGTTAACTTTTTTCACGTTATGTAATAGTATATTACGTAATAAGTGTTGTAAAAAGCATTTTACGCACGAATAGAAAACTTACGCACGACGCCGCGTAGCGGCGAGTGCGTAATTCTATGAGTGCGTAATTGCATTACACCACGTATTACGTACTATACTTTACCTACGACCACTACTTTAAATACTTAAAAACACACCGTCTGCGATCAATGCAAGATTCCTATTACGTCGTACGGTAAAAAAATCGCACAGCTTGGTAAAAAAATCGTACAGTTTTCCTAGCAACCGCCTAGCAACGGTCAATACAAACAGTATTGTATTG
>NW_019422056.1:1319-4337 GCF_000390285.2 Anoplophora glabripennis
CACTGAGCATGCACATTAATAGTATATTACGTAATAAGTGTTGTAAAAAGCATTTTACGCACGAATGGAAAAGTTACGCACGACGCCGCGTAGCGGCGAGTGCGTAATTCTATGAGTGCGTAATTGCATTACACCACGTATTACGTACTATACTTTACCTACGACCACTACTTTAAATACTTAAAAACACACCGTCTGCGATCAATGCAAGATTCCTATTACGTCGTACGGTAAAAAAATCGCACAGCTTGGTAAAAAATCGTACAGTTTTCTTAGCAACCGCCTAGCGACGGTCAATACAAACAGTATTGTATTGACCGTTGCTAGGCGTTGCTAGGAAAACTGTGCGATTTTTTTACCGTACGTAATAGGAATCTTACATTGATCGCATACGGTGTATTTTTAAGTATTTACAGTAGTGGTCGTAGGTAAAGATATTTACATTTTCGTTACATATTTAAATTTCTTTTTAAGTGGGAACCTATATAAGCACCGTCCGCCCGAATATAATTACGCTTCAGTCAAAGTGATTGAAAAGTACCTACTTATTGTTTCCTTCAAATACTGCTAAGGTAAACATCTTTTTAATTTTTTCACTACGTGTCCAAAAATTCTATCTTTATAAATATTTTACGCAATTTGGTACGAATAATGAATTGTTTATATTTCAATTAGCAGTTTGGAAAATTATTATCTCGGTATAACTCAAATCAGTAGATGCATGTAGTTATAGAACATGGTTGTTGATGACATTTTTTTTTTGCTCACGTCCCCAATATACTTTAGAACGTGACAGTGTTTATTTACACCTGTATAAATTGTGTTTCATATTATTCTTGAATTTGTTATGAATATATTTAATTACTGCTGCATTATCTGTATTAGTGAAATATTTTTTAAATTTATTTAAAACAGAGTAATAACTATTTTTATTACTATTTCGCCCATAAAGGTGCAAGGGAACAATTTGAAAAATCCGCGACACTCTTAGACCCACAAAACAGAGAAAAATATACTCATTTTCAATATAGTTAACAGTTAATAACATTGCTCAAGATCACAAAATGGAACAAGTTTGATTCTGCAAAACAACTTTAAATACAGGGTGTTCTACAAGCTCTATGACAACAAACTTTGGCAGATGGTAACTGGATTAATTTCAAACATTTTTTCTTAGATGAACATATAGGTCCGATTCGTTTTTGTTTAGAAGTTATACAGGCATTTTAAAAAATATAATTTCGTATTGCAGTCAAAGTAACCTGATAAATACAAATGTTGGCCGCTATAACAGTAATTATTATTTGTTTTTAAAGGTTAAACGTTAGTTAACCTTTATTAACTAAATTAACAATTCTTAAGACTATAAAAATTGTTCAAAATGTCCATTCTCGGCTCGACTGCAAGCCTCGCATCAGTGAATTAAAGATTCCGTCACTGGACGGTTGAAATTTCTCTGTTCAATGCATGCCGTACAAAATTCGGTGATAAATGAAGATTACTTACTGTACACCGAATAATAATTGAAGAGTTGTCAATGACAGCATCTATTATACCTTCTTCATTTTGTACATTCACTTCAGACGTAGGAATGGTTTTTTGGAACGGCGTTACCTTTTTTTTGAAGTCTACAAAATGATGCACTAAAGACTCATTTTGCTCCCCTAAAACGTTGTTTTTATTATATTTTAACTAATATTAACTTATTAATTAACTTTTTAAGGAATTTTAGGTGCGGCTCATTTGTTCTATGATTTTTCAACTAAAAAAAAACGATGAAAAATAACGAAGAAAACCTCTGTGTGGGGTTTTATCTAAAAAATAAGCTCATATTCAAATTTGGTAATCTCAAAAACCCTCCATCTCGAAGAAAATTTGATATGGTGGTGTCGAATTTTTTAGTACCAACTTAGTGACAATGTCTTCAGTATATCCGCCACTAATAGATGTACATACATAACCAAAGATTTTATACAAAATCCTTGAGATTTAAGGGGATAAAGAGCTGTAATCTTGAGCAAGTTAACCATCGAAGCTGCCGCTCGCCGAACTGCGGTTTTGGCGGTTTAAATTTTGTATTCGAAGATGCTGAAATTTATTCAAAGTTGTTTCCATGTGCTAATAAACATGCTTCCAAACGACGGTCAAAATTAGTCTTCATACGTGCGAATTTGTCGAATTTCATTAGCTGCAGCAAAAATACGCTGTTAAAGATTTACTGTATCGACAATAAAGTGTTCGGTACACATTTTGTATCATACACACCCAAACAAAAAAGTCCAGAGGGTTCAAATCCGGACTTCGTGCTAGCCAACGTACATTTCGTCNTTAGTGACAATGTCTTCAGTATATCCGCCACTAATAGATGTACATACATAACCAAAGATTTTATACAAAATCCTTGAGATTTAAGGGGATAAAGAGCCGTAATCTTGAGCAAGTTAACCATATTCAAAAAGAGTAGGTTCTTCTCTGTTCTGTGGATGCATCAATATAACGAGATCATTTAATTTCTATGAGAAATTAACCTCTGGTAAAAATTATAACAATTGTTTTTCTTTTGTTGGAAATAACTATCCCTTCGTTTAAATAGAATTTAAAATTACTTCACTAATACAGAAGTAATGAAATACAGGATGATTCTGAAATAAGTAGATTCCTTGATACAGGGCAGAAAAATGAATAACTTTTGGTCTAAAATATTTTTCAAATAAAAAAAAATGTTCATGAAGATTTAAACAAATTCAAAGCCGTCTGTTGTGCGGCAGCCAGCTGTATCTGCCGCTCGCCGAACTGCGGTTTTGGCGGTTTAAATTTTGTATTCGAAGATGCTGAAATTGATTCAAAGTTGTTTCCATGTGCTAATAAACATGCTTCCAAACGACGGTCAAAATTAGTCTTCATGCGTGCAAATACCCCCGGTATTTGTCGAATTTCATTAGCTGCAGCAAAAATACGCTGTTAAAGATTTACTGTATCGACAATAAAGTGTTCGGTACACATTTTGTATCATACACA
>NW_019422057.1:0-2613 GCF_000390285.2 Anoplophora glabripennis
TTGAGAATTTAAGTACAATAAAGTTTATTAATAATGTATATACAGTGTGTCCACGGATGGAGTTGACAAGAGGAAAAACTCTTTTATTTTTGACTTTATCGAAAAATGTCACTCTTTATATAAAGAAAGAAAGAATTAGACTGTCATACAAACATCTCACGGTGCTCATGAATTAAAAAAACACGAAAATACTCAAGAGAGAAGTACCCTTATTTATTATTTTAGACAACATTATTATAAAACAAATCTGTTTATAACCTTAAATAATGTCCTAATATAAATTTTAAAATAAAAAATTCAATTCTGACTTTTACTCTATACGTATAGCTACTTTCCACCTCAAAAATTAAAATTAAAAAATAAAGTAGTTTGTTTATTTTCAAAATTAAAGTAAATTAAAATTATTTTTTTTAAATTTCCAATCTAATATTTATTCTAATATAAGAAAATTTTTGTACTTTTTTCGAATTTCTAGAGGGGGTAGCTGCCTTCCCCTGGCCCCCCTTGGCGACGCCCATGCGCCCTGTATCTTTTCGAAGAATATGTGTTAAACTTACATTGGTTTCGGTTTTTATGTCGAATCGAATTGTTCGAATCCGATCGACTCGGAACTGCTACTTCCCTAACACCTTTCGTATTGGGTGAACTAGACTGTATCTCCTCGCATCTCCGCAAAAAAAAGAAGAAACCGACTCCCTCTACGCTCACGCGTGGCTACGCTACTGCTAGTAAGAACGCGATGACCAACTCGTGCGTGTCTTCGGCATCTGGAGGCGCACAGATCCACCATTTACCCATATTCGGCGTCTGTATGCACCGCGTTAAATGACCCAAAGTGAGTTATCGACAGCGCCGAGGAAATTGTGAAGATTTTCGTCCTTGCCAGTGTCCTGCTTGTGCACATCCGGCGCGGCTCGCGTTTAAACTTTCGTTTTTGTTGGCAGGCTGCAGGAGCTAGTGTTGGATCAGAATCTGCTGAACGTCTTGCCTACCACCCTATGGGAGCTCGCGTTTTTGAAGATACTCAAAGTGGCTGGCAATCGACTGGCTCTGCCCCCGGACAAAATCGCAGATATGAGGGCGCTGGTTCTGGCGGTGAGTGATTTATATTTATTTGATTGCACTGTGTAATATGGTGGTATTGAAGTGATTGCGTCATACGGTAGTTTCATGTTAATAACGTTGTTGAAATAGGTCATGTCTAGCACATATTTTGTTAATCATAGCCACATCAAAACAAAGTTTGAACTACTGTTTCGTTTGTAATGCAGTCTAATTCATTGTATTAGGAACAAATTGTACATAGACAAGGCGAAAAATTCGCATTCGTGGGAGAAATTTTCCGACTCGATATTTTTGCATATTCAGATTTGTGAGATGTTGCTTAACATGAATCAAGATGATGCCGGCCGGAAATCTGGTGCCTATTTGTTTAAACAAATTGTAAAAATTGTTTTTTGCACACCGGAAAAGTTTTTTTGGAACATTATAAACAAAAAAGTCTCTATGCACTATGTCTCTAAAATTGATAGTTTTAAAGTTATAAACAATTTAAGATGCTAAATATGCGAAAATGACGATTTTCAACGGCCGATTTCCGGATTAAAAATTGTTATTTTTGATGTTGCCAGGTACCTAAATTAAAGTTTTAACACCCCCCTACAAGATGCTGAAGAGTTTTTGGGACTCGCATTATTCTAAAACCTTGTTTTTTAATTGTTAATAAAGTGCTATGAGCCGCGCGCGCGCCTCTCATACGCGGATTCGTTATTTCGTCTAGCATTCTAAGTACTATTATTACTCACAAAATAATGTAAAAATTCATTATTTAAATTTCATAATTCATAATAATTTTATTTAATTAATTCAAAATTGTACGAATAAAGTACAGAAAAAAATAAAAGGGCAATAGTATCAAATACATTTGATTTTTATTAAAGAACATTTATTTAATACTGAATATTACTATTATCACACATTTATTCAATCATAAGAATTGTCACACTGTTCTATGTTACAACCACATAAAGGTAACCACACAAGTGACATAGTTTTTCCTACAAGAACAAGCTTACAGTCTTACAGTTTTTTGTACATTTATATTGTTTAACTAAGTCTTTGGGTAATGGATCTTTGGTAATAAATTTAGATAATATGTAATTCACCTGTTTCATTTTGACAACCAAAAGCTGTGAAATCCAAACTTTGATATTGAAGAAAAATAGAACTTTTTCATATGTACGTTTGTAAAGAAGCTCTCAAGACGTGTAATTTCAGTACATCGGAAGTGTATTTTACTTAAATTAATACCCATTCCGCTACAATGACATAAAATTATTTTTCTAGCTTCATCGGCTGTTTTGCCTTGCTTATTTAATATTTTTAGGTATAATCTTTGCAATGCATCAAACTCTTCGTCGCTTAATTCAGACATAAAACATAAGCTGAAGCCGCTAGAAATAACAAATCCGTGTCTGAGTGAGGCGCGCGCGCGGCTCATAGCGCTTTATTAACAATTAAAAAACAAGGTTTTAGAATAATGCGAGTCCCAAAAACTCTTCATCATCTTGTAGGGGGATGTTTAAACTTTAATTTAGGTACCTGGCAACATCA
>NW_019422057.1:3923-4341 GCF_000390285.2 Anoplophora glabripennis
TAGTTGCAAAATGAAATATACGACGCACGAGCGTGATATAGTTATATATTATTACATATTCGGAAAGCTTATGAAAAGAGCTTTAAGTTAAAAAAAAATCGTCAAGATTCGTTGAAAAACAACGGAGTTACAGACTGTAAAAGTTGACGGCCTATTGTTAAATAAATTAGGTTGGTAGCGGCAAAAAAATACTGTCATAACCGGCAACCCGAGTACTCTCCTAGGTAAAAATATTTTATTTGGGGAAGTATGTTAAGTGCATAAGAAATATTGTTAAAAGTCAGTGGGTCGCTTGATTTTCGGCGATCCGTTGCGCGGAGGAAGGGTGGGGGAAGCGAACGACAGCGAGTCCGAAGAAAACGACGATAATATTCATAGTCCTGCCGTTAAATAAGCGAAATTCGCTTGAAAATAATAT
>NW_019422058.1:0-2602 GCF_000390285.2 Anoplophora glabripennis
TACGCATCAACAGCAGTTCTCGCTAAATATCTGGTGTGGTGTTATTGGCGATATTTTAATCGGGCCACATGTTTTGCCAAACCATTTAACCGGCCAAGCCTATAGGCATTTTTTAGAGGAAATCCTACCAGGATTGTTGGAAGAGGTTCCACTTGCATCAAGAGTATTGCTCTGGCCACTTCAGTTTAGCTGCCAGGAATTATTTGCAGAATACCTATCCAAATAGGTGGATAGCTCGAGAGGGTCATGTAGCTTGGCCAGCAAGGTCGCCTGACCTGAACCCCCTTGACTTCTTTTTGTGGGGTCACTTAAAAAGTTTGGTATACGAAACAGAGGTTCAAAGTATTGAAGATCTACAGCTTCGCATACAAAATAGTTGTAGAGCAATTTTAAATACCCCANTAAGGTGCATTTTTCTAAAAAAAATTGTTATGTAAGACATCGAAATTTCGAACGAAAAAAATATGCGTTGTCATTTAAAAAAAAAATTATGTCATTGATCCATATGTCACCTATGACATATGGATCAATCAGTCTGATTTCGGTATATGTCTGATGGGTTCAGCTGACGAATGATTTATTTGCTGATATTTGCTGGACATTGCTGGTATAATTAAAAGAAAATATGATAGAATATTAATAAGAAAAAATATAATTATTTTGAGCCATGGTTTTTATGAGTAGATTACCCCCAAAATTTTTCGCTCACTGTGTACTTAGCAAAAAATGTAAGTCTCAAAAACTTAAAAATAATGAAAATATCAATTGATCTTTTTAGGTGGATATTGCCGGAGTCCCCAAGATGGCTGCTGGCCGTTGGTCGCACTCAGGAAGTGATGGTGATTTTGGAAAAGGCGGCCAAAGCGAACGGCAGAGACCTTCCTCCAAACATTGACAAGCAGTTGCTGCCGGAATCTCCCGAAGAACCAGCGGAAAACGTGAACGTATTAGACTTGTTCAAAACAGCGCAGATGAGGAAGAAAACTGTGTGTTTGTTCCTCATTTGGTTCAGTGTCTATTTGGTTTACTACGGACTGGTGCTTAATCTGGCAAACATTGGAGGAAATTTGTACGTCAATTCTGTAAGTACCTAATATCTATTTAAAGTGTTGGACAGGAGTGTCCACATCTTTGAATCTTTACTAATTTTGCGCCGTTTTGAAGCAGAAATTTGGTAATCGAATAATTTCTCGAAGAAATGTTAATTGGCCACCAAGATCATGCGATCTATCACCATTAGACTTCTTTTTATAAGGGTTTTTTGAAGAGCAACCAATCCTCAAACCATTCAACATCTGAAAGAAAACATAATTGAGCAAATCACTCAAATTGAACCACTATTATGTGAACATATGATGGAAAACTTTGTTAAAAGATTGAAGGCTTGTAGAGCTGCAAAAGGTGGTCACTTATCTGACATTCTTTTACATTATTAACCGCAACATGTTTAATTTAATATTAAATAAATATATGTAGTTATTTCGAATAAATTGTGTGTTTTAATAAAAAATAAAAAGTTAACACAAATTTGGAAGTCATCTACAAATAAAGTGGTGCAAAAAATATGAACATATTACTCTGTAACTCGTGCAAATACAGCATTAGCTACAGAGCTGTGTTAAATGTCAATAAAACACGTAAAATTTGTTTTAAATCCGTTTTATTATAAATAAAATAGCAACATGTATTTTCTATTTAAATATTTTTCCAAGCGAATTTCGCTGAACCACATAATTAGTGAACAATAATATACTTACAGCTTATGGAGTGTGTAATTGTTATTATATTGCTGGGATTTAATTTGAGTCATCTGTTATTAAATACAATAAACAGAAAAAGAGAAACAAATAGATCTTACAGTTTCCTAAAAAAATAGAAATACAGATAAAGAGAAATCAGTTCTAGAATAAACAAGATTTGTTTAGATACCTTGGACATAAAATAAATTAACAAGACGACAGTCGATATCTTATCAAATAATATAACATGAAATTACATATTAAATAAATAGTTATGAATGTATATTCGTAAATACATATAATATATTTATTCTATCACAAAAATAAATAAGGAAATGTAGAATATAAGAGAAAAAACTATAAATAAAAATCCTATACCGATGATTATGAAATTTGTTATACAGGAACTAAGGACAGAATTGTAAATATGGATACATTATTTACATGAAACAGTACTATCATGCTTTTATTGGTATCATTGATATAGTAACGACAATTATACAGGGTGGCCAAATGAAAATGAAACAAAGCCATTTTCAGGAACTGCGTCAAGATTGTAGAAAAACGCTCAGACCCGTCGATTTTAAATTAAAGGGGGACATTCTTTGCTGGTATTTTGACTCCGCTACTTTCACCCCCAAGCAAGGGTAAGCATCACCCCAAAATATTTAAATGGCATTGGGGGGTTGAGTAATATTTCTTTTAAAAGCTGAAGCCATTCTCTTTACAACAGACTTTAAATTCCGCTCAATACTTATTAAGAATTTTTATTTTAAAGTTGAAACTTATGTACAAGCAATTAGTAACGGTGAAAATGTCAGTCATTCGAGTTAAGTACGCAATGGTATAAATTTTTAAAAGAC
>NW_019422058.1:3586-4405 GCF_000390285.2 Anoplophora glabripennis
AAAAAACACAATTGTAAAAAACAGAAATGAATGCTATACACACACAATGAACGTAAAATTAGTGGATTCCAAATTATTTTCTAGTATTATTTGGAAGCGTTGGTTGGTAGTTTATTTAATTGTGTTTTTGAAAATTAAACACTATGGTTTATTCCATTGCGGAAAGGGTAGATATCATTTCGCTTTACTTTATGAACAATAAATGTGCGAATAGAACAGCTCAGCTATTTAATGAACAACATCAAGATCGACATGTCAGGACGAAGCTTACCCTTGCTTGGGGGGTGAAAGTGGCGGAGTCAAAAATACCAGCAAAGAATGTCCCCCTTTAATCTAAAATCGACAGGTCTTGGCGTTTTTCTACAATCTTGACGCAATTCCTGAAAATGGCTCTGTTTCGTTTCCTTTTAGCCGCCCTGTATAATTACTTTTCAAAAATAAATATTTCTGTTGGCAATTACATACGTCGGAAAGGTAGATCCTTCACTAATGTCGTCTCAAAATTAAATAAAATTAGGGACACATGGTGTTAAATGAGAGAGTATGTTTGTATCATCGGTACAAAAATAAGCATCGAACATAACCGAAATCCGTGATCATCACAGATAGACCAGTGCTTAAGCCTTCAAAAATGGTAAAAACTGAAAAAAAAATATAGTAGGATGAAACCCATTGGAAAAGGAAGAGAATATAACAGAAATGAAAAGAAAAATAATTTACGGCGATCTGAGGTCGGGAAGGGGAAAGGAGTGAGTTTTTAAGGGTAAAAAACGGTTTATCTTGATTTCCGGAAAAACTACAAGTCTTATGGAAAAAATT
>NW_019422059.1:0-4319 GCF_000390285.2 Anoplophora glabripennis
GAAATGAGGTTAAGTTGGTCACTATAAGCTACTCCCTACGTCCAATGTGTCAGAGCCAACTTCGACCACGTTTTTATTTGAACGCTCGTTATAATACAAATTGGGTCAACAGCGAATAGAAACACATTCTATATATTTCTTTTGTGCTCAATTCCAGATAATTTAATTTTTATTCTCATGCTCCTCTCTAGATACAAGTGCCGTCTGAAACCTTAAGGGAAATAACTTTTATGTAAAATACAACCGAAGTCATTCAAAATAAGTCATAACCGGCGCCGATCGCCTTAAAAGCCAAGGAAATTTGGATAAACAACGGAGTATATCAAATTTAATAGACATAAACTATGTTTACTATGGGACATTCGCTGCAATATAAAAAAATAAATGTGAAATTAAGAATAGGCAGACTTATTGCATTATGTTTTGTATTATAATGAATATTGATCGAGTTTTATTTTTTGAGATATTCTTAAACTATTCTAAACTACAACCAGTGGCGGTTGGCGCGGGGGGCTCTGGAAATTTCCATGGTATAAAAATTTAATTTAAAATTTGGTATACAATGTTATCTGCATAATTAAATAGATTAGCCTTATAAATATATTAAAAAGGAAATGTTAAATACGCAGTCAATTTAATTCGACTTGTAAAATTCGTTTGCGAAACTCTACGTGGATTCCTTGTAGCTCGCCTCAACATCTGTAAAGTGTTTACAGCGGTTGCCATAGTTACCGTCACGCAGCACTGAAAGACGGAGTGGGAGTAACGCATATTTCCTATGCGTCTGGGATCTGTTTAGTCCACTCAGTGTTGGCAAAGTTAGTACAATTGTACTAAATCTACCACTATTAAAACAATTTAAGTACGCTACTACCTCTTTTACTTATTCAGTACTATATAAATTTTTAACAGTTTCACTTAATTTCAATCATTTTCTTATTTATGTCATTTTTACGTATAATAAATATCAACATCTGTGATTTGTGTTATCCTTGAGTTGTCTCTATTTATCCGATGTTTTTTTTTGTTCTGTGTTCTGTAGTTAAATCTATGTTGTGGCACGGCAAATAAGTTGTTTTATTTGCCGTGGTTGTGGTCTGCGATTTTTTTCTCTGACTGTTTATGATCTATGATTGACAAGAATGACATAATTTTTTATTCATTTTTCATCAGATAAAAGTTTTTCATATTTGAAAGTTATATGCACGGAGACTACAATTATAAATTCGATTATAATCTGAATCTGTCTATAAACAACATAATGGAAAAGTAAACATGTTCATATCGTTTATTCTATATATTTTTAAATAGGAAATTTTATTTTACCATTCTAGGTTTTTGATTAGGAAGCGATCTCCATCACTGTGTACTCCTAATAACAGTAACGAGAATATAACAACGTAATATTTCTTTCATTATATATGTAAGTATAGTAATGATAAAAAAAAAATTAATTTGTAGATTGGTCTTAAAAAATAGTGATGAGTCACAATTAGTTTCCGGAAAAGTTGAAAGATCTAACATGTCAACCTCAGAACCTAGGAAATCTAATAATACTAGTAATAGTGAATGCAACTCTGACAATGTACAGTCTCTATCAGAATCAAATGACCAAGAACAAGCGCCAAGCCCAAAAAAGCGTAAAAAATATAAGCAAAAATTTAACAATGTATGGGTGACTAACTTTGATTTTATCGAGGAGAGAAATAATGAGGCGTTTTGCACATGTTGTTATCAGTCTATTTTGGGAGGCTTATTTCATATTCGTAGGCATATGAAAACTACAAGTCACAAAAAAAAGTACAAGGCCAGCAAAGGTACTCCTTCATTTAACAAAATATGCCAGGATAATCCACAAGTCAAATTACATAAATTAGTAACAGAAGCTGAAATCAAAATTGCTGCTTTTATTTGTAAGAACAATTTACCATTCTCCTTAGCAGATGAATTAACCATGTTGATAAAATGTGTGACACCTGATTCGGAGGTATCAAAAAGAATATCTGTTAATAGAAAAAAAACAGCAAAAATCACTGTAGGAGTTCTTGGACCACAGGCTAAGAAAGAAACCTATGAAACCTTGAGAAACAATAAATTTTCATTGATTATCGATGAAACAACAGATATTGGAAGTAAGAAAAGTTTAGTTGTAGTAGCACGAGTTTATTCAAGTATTCAAAAAAAAGTTAAGGATCAATTTGTTGATCTTATACAAGTTACTGATGCATCAGCTATTTCGCTGTTCAATTCAATTAAAGATTTACTAGATATAAATAAAATACCATATGAAAATTTTATTGGTTTTGGTGCAGACCATGCTAATGTAATGATGGGAAATTACAATAGTGTTAAACAGAAATTAAGTGAAATATGCCCTGGAATTGTAGTTGAAGGTTGTAATTGTCATTCAGTACATTTATGTGCCTCACATGCTTGCAAAAAGTTACCGAATAACATAGAACAATTTGTCAGAGATATCTACAGTTATTTTTCAAATAGCTCTAAGCGAATTGAAGAACTGACAGAGTGCCAGATTTTTTCAGAAGAAAAGCCTTTGAAAATGCTGTACCCGAGTCAAACTCGCTGGCTATCTTTAAAGGTAACAAACTATTAGTACAAATTTTTATATTCATATGTATAATTTTTTTTAGCAAGTTTGTGATCGTATTCTACAACACTGGAAATCTTTAACACTTTTCTTCCAGAGAGCAGCTCTTGAAGACAATTTGCCAACAGCCAAATCACTATTAAACGCATTACACAATCCAATATATAAAATATACCTTCAATTTATGTCATATGTTTTAGGACTTGTAACAAGACTAAATTTAGAGTTCCAGAGTGAATCACCAAAATTACCTTTTCTTTTAGAAAGAATTTGTGGTTTATATAAAGTTTTGTTAAGGTCATTTATAAAAAATGAAGTTATTGTGAAAATTCCTGTAAATGAAATAATTGTCTCAAATCCTCATAATTATTTAGATATTAATGAAGTTTATTTTGGTGGAGAAATTGATTATTTACTCAAAAATAATACAGAATTGCAAAAGTGTGATCAAAATGAAACTTTCAAAATTAAAGCTCTAAGTTTTTATGTTGAATTATGTCTTCAAATTAAAAAAAGGTTTAACTTTAATAGCCCTCACTTAAAATTTGCCTCACTTTTTACACCAAATTGTGCTTTATCTGGAAGAGTTTTGGGTATTTCAGAATGTGTAACTTTGTTTCCAACTTTAAAAAACATAGATTTAAACCAATTGAACCTTGAGTGGCAACTCATATCAGAAACAGAATGTCTAAGTATAGTAGTCTAAGTATAAAGTATAGGGTTGTTTGTAAGCCTAGTCACAGAATTATTTATATAAATGTAAGTCCAGTCAATTAGATAATTATTAACATGGCATAGTTATGCCAAAGCGTCCCGATATTCAGGGTTCCCGTCAATAAGATAAGAACAGAAACTTCTGGACCGAAGAAATGGGCGTGTCGAAGCGAAGTGTCGAATTCGGGAGATATCTACGAAAAAAGGCAGTTTTTCCTTAGTTTCCACATTGATCGCGCATTACCTGAAACTCGGTACGCTGTCGCGTGTCAATAAAGTAATTAATAATGTTTTTCGAGTTCGTTGTGTCGTTATTTTGTTTGTTTGTTTTGTTTTATTGTTATTAAAACCCTTCCTGGAAGTTTTGGTGTTTCCTTTTGTTTCTCTCAACTTCAGTGTCACCCTGTATAGCCAGCCACTGGATTACATTCTACGTAAGCAATAGAGGGTAAGTGCCTGAAAATTCATTCTCTGAACGTACAACATTTCTAAGTTCCCACGTATTAATTAAAGTATAATGATAATTATAAANTAATTATAAACTCCCTTTCGAGAATTGAATAGTAAACTCTTTTGAAATCCAGACTCGTTATGATACTGGTCATAACGATATATAGATAGATAAAGAAATAACCCCCTCAGATTACACGGTGCATCGCTATTAAGAAGATAAGCTGGACAGTTTTGGGAGCGATTTGTCATAATTTTTAATACTTAAATGTTTGTTATGTGTTTACATTAGAATCCCAGCTTGTAATTATAGTTCTACAACTTTCTGGAAATTTAATATCTTATGTTTTTGTATCATACAGAGTATCCACCAGTTTAATACATTTATTATAGCATTTAGAATCCTAATACGTCTATTTCTTTCAGTGTAGAATCCATGACTGAAGTTTAACAGAGTATTTCACGAACTCTGTATTTGTAAAAATGAATCAGTAAATTAACGGTTTAGCAATAAATTTGCCAATTTTCATTCACCTTCATACTCAAT
>NW_019422060.1:0-2481 GCF_000390285.2 Anoplophora glabripennis
CATATTATATAATTTTTGCTCGCTTACGTAATTTGACACCTTTACTGAATTTATTGAGACATTATTTGTAAGTGACGTATACAAATTAACGATCGGTAAGTAATTACTTACCAATCAGTAGGCAGTACCCAATTTAATAAAAATGTAGAATTTTGAACAAATAGGTATTAAAATTTATTGCAGCAATAGAATTCGAATTTAAACCGAATTTTAAGGTTATTTTCTAATGATGTTATAGTTGCTGCACATTTTGTAATAACACTGGGCTGCGATATCACTTTCTGTAAATTCTTTATTGAAAATTGATTTTTATTTTCCACAGAGTCTTCGATATACAGTGTGTCCCAAAATGATGAAACAAAATTTATATTTTTTCCCGTTCGGAATTTAAAAAATATTTGAAACAGATCGATTAGTAAATAGAAATTATCACTTTTCTGCAAGATTTTCCATTTTTTTGAGCCATGTTTGACAGACCTATAACATTACCGCCATTTTTAAAAATAAGATGCTCTATATTTTATGGTATAAGCCCTTTTAAAGACGAATTCAGCGATATAAGGTTATACCTACTTTTTTGTCATAGTTGTCAAAAAAATGTAAAAAATTGTCTTAGATGTCGTACTGATGACTATTTCAAACAATTATGGTATCTTCTGTACTTTAATAAACGTACCTACTTTTTATTAATCATTTTCTACTTAGTTTGAAGCTTTTTTTTCAAAAAAAAAAACATCGATAAACACAAAATTTACCAGAGTACCTTAGGTATAATGTGAATCGTTTTAGTTCCAGTTAATTCGTTGTTACAGTATTTTGAAAAATGGTTGCCCGTTTATGCGAAAAACAAAGGATAGAAATTTTAGTTAAGATTGGATGCGGAGATAAAATCCGTAGTCAACAGGAGCTTTGTGACTTATTTCACCATACACTGAGCTCGTAAAGTTTGGAATAAATTCGATAAATCGTTATTGAAGGGTTTTGACAGGAAATCCTCGGACACGTCAACTTTAGTTTATAAAATCTCACTTTTTTCAACCATCGACTTTTTTTCTTTTGTTTGTTTTTGAGCTATGACGTCATGGGAAATTTTTTTTAATGACAACCCATATTTTTTTCCACGGATTTCGAAGAAGCACATTTTTCTGAGTACGAATATGTCAAAAGCGTATGACCTTCAAGATGGAAGTTTTCGAGATATTCGGTTCCAAAGTTTCAAGAATGCATTATACATACAAGCGATGACAAAATACTAATCATTTATGAAAGAAGCGCTGGAAAAATTACAGTTTTGATATTTGTCAGAATTTTGAAAGTTTGTCCTCGCAGGTTTGTGTTTTATTTTAAGTTGATTAATCATTATTCTATCAGAATTCATTTTATTTGAAAATGGTCCGTCGTTTGAGTGAAAGGGAAAGAATCGAAATTTTGATGATGATCGGTTACGGGGACAGAGCTCGCACACAAGTAGCAGTTTGCCGTTTATTTAACAACAAATATCCAAACAGAGAACCAATTACACAGTCCGCCGTTAGTAAAATAGAGCAAAAGTTTTTAGAAATGGGTCATGCGAGAGATCGCCCTAGAACGGGTCGTCCACCAGTACAAGAAGATGTTAAATTGAATGTTCTACTAGAGCTTCAAGAAAATCCCCATTTACCCACCCGCCAAGTGGCGGCAAACAACGGAATAGTTCAAAGCTCCGTCTTAAAATATTTGAAATTGTACAAATGGCATCCGTATAAAGTGGTTTTGGTCCAACAATTAAACGAAGATGATCCTGACCGTAGGTTACAGTTTTGTGAAACCATGTTGCAACGCCTGATTGATGACGACGGATTCTTACGCAATATTATTTTTTCTGATGAGGCTACCTTTTATCTCGACGGCACAGTAAACCGGCAAAACTGTAGATATTGGTCTCCTGAAAATCCACACTGGAAAATGGAAACTCGTAGTCAGTTTCCACAAAAAGTTAACGTTTGGGCTGGCCTTGTTGCTAACCGCATTTTGGGTCCATTTTTCATTGAAGGCGCATTAACAGGTGAAAAATATTTTGAATTTTTAAGAGACGTTTTAGTCCCTGCACTTGCGGTGCTTTACCCAAATGACGTAGATCCCGATCTGCCCAATAACACGATATGGTACCAACAAGACGGTGCACCTCCTCATTTTGCAGTGATCGTTCGCAACTATTTAAACCAAATATTTGCTAACCGTTGGATTGGTCGAAGAGGAACTATCGAATGGCCCCCTAGATCTCCGGATCTCACTCCCCTAGACTACTTTTTATGGGGCTATTTAAAGAGCAAAGTCTACTTCAATAGACCAAATACCATTGAAGAATTAAAGGACAGAATTCGCAATGAAATTCGAGCCATTCAACCAGATATTCTTCATAAGGTTCTGCAGGAGTTTCAGTGGCGAATGGGATATTGCCAAGAAGTGAATGGAGGTCACTTTGAAAATTTCCTCTGATTT
>NW_019422060.1:3418-4328 GCF_000390285.2 Anoplophora glabripennis
GAACTATCGAATGGCCCCCTAGATCTCCGGATCTCACTCCCCTAGACTACTTTTTATGGGGCTATTTAAAGAGCAAAGTCTACTTCAATAGACCAAATACCATTGAAGAATTAAAGGACAGAATTCGCAATGAAATTCGAGCCATTCAACCAGATATTCTTCATAAGGTTCTGCAGGAGTTTCAGTGGCGAATGGGATATTGCCAAGAAGTGAATGGAGGTCACTTTGAAAATTTCCTCTGATTTTCTTGTTTACTTTAATTATTTATCATTTGCACAGAAACCTTTTTTTATTTGTTAAAATTGTTGTTGATTATTACTTAAAAAATTAAACAAATTGCTCCTAAAATCTCTCAAAATGTTCGATAAGCTATTAAAAAACTTGACCCACTCGATACCTTGTATATGGTACATCCTTGAAACTTTGGAACCTAATAGACAGTTTAAGTTATGTATCGGACATAACGTATACGTAGAATTTGACCGTTGCGCATGCTCAAATTAATATCATGATCATCTACAATCAACTTAAACTGTCTATTATCTCGAAAACTTCCATCTTGAAGGTCACACGTTTTTGACATATTCGTACTCAGAAAAATGTGCTCTATCGAAATCCGTGGAAAAAATATGGGTTGCCATTTAAAAAAATTGCCGATGACGTCATAGCTCAAAAACAAACAAAACCAGAAAAAAGTCGATGGCTGAAAAAAGTGACATTTTATAAACTAAAGTTGACGTGTCCAAGGATTTCCTGTCAAAACCCTTCAGTAACGATTTATCGAATTTATTCCAAACTTTACGAGCTCAGTGTAAGCATCCAGACCAGAGAATTAGTCGAGCTACAATAAGTAAAGTTTGAAGAAGCCGGAAATAACGAGCGTTCAAATAAAAACGTGGTCAAGTTGGTT
>NW_019422061.1:0-4321 GCF_000390285.2 Anoplophora glabripennis
ACAAATTACGTTATTAAGAAAAAATAGGTTAGGGTGGGACTCCTCAGAGCCCAAAAGTCATTATTTCACTGCTTTACGACGGTAACCATGACTACTGCTACTTAACAGATGTAGAGCCCACGAGCTTTGCAAACGAATTTTGCAAGTCGAGTTAAATTGACTGTAAATTACACTTATCCTTTTCTTGCATGTTGGGTTTTTACACTTTGTTCTGGTTATTTGTTTGTTCTAAATATTATTACTTTTGTCATTAATAAGTACTTATATTTTGTAAATATTCCAGTTTAAAATTTAAATAAATACAAATACAATAAATTGTAGGTATGTCGTCTTGTTACCTATATAAATTCACTTAAATTTGATTAATTTTGTCCGGAAACATTTGCTTTTTCTGAGCGTGACAGATGAGATCCTGATTTTGGTTTAAAATACTTGTGAACTGATAACTTTTCGTAGTGAAAATTATTTTCTACCACTCAATATGTGATGAAGCCGCCTGAGTTCACTAACTACGAAGACGAGAGACGAAAACTAGAGAAGAAGTCTGTGCGACGCTCAATTCGTAACTTTTGTTATTTAAGATTTTGAAACCTTGGGAATAGTCCAAAATTTTTTGACAATTCCCTTACAAAGTAAAAATTTTCTGCAGTATGTCCACTGTTAAAGTGGCTAAAAGAAAAGACTGCTTTATTTTATAAGCACACTTGATAAAAAACTTTGTTTAAGGGATTATCAATTATCATGGAGGAATCAATATTTCATGGATAGAAAATAAGAAAATGTCTTAAGAATAAACTACTTTTATTTTTACTCTTTCGAAGAAGTACCACTAGAAAAAGTTGTAAGAATTAAATTTTATTGCCATTTGTAGCAAAATTAGTCCACTATGATTATTTGCAAAAATGTATGTCCACGATATAGAGTAGAAGACAAAACTTTTTTATTTTACATTTTACAGAGAAATGGAAAAAGCACACTTGATAAAAAATTTTGCTTGTATTTAAAATGAGGTTGCCGTAGAGAGAGATAACATTCATATAGGGGGTGGCCAGAAAAAAGTGATACCTACTTGGCAAAAGGTATGCCAAAAAGTTAAATATTTTACTACACAATCAAATAAATCGGTAGGAACACATTCTCATTAAAAAATATACAGAAATTTGTTGTTATAAATACATTTCAAATACATGTAAAATAAATATCATCAAAAATCGGAAAAATCGTTTGCAAAAAAATTTTGCAGACTTACTGCTGCTGTAAAAAAATTTCAATGCGTATTATTGTTACTGGCAATTTATTCAACTGTTTGGTATCCTTATTTTAGAGTAAAAAAATTATAATTCTTATATTTCTCTTTGAAAAACAATTACGGATGTAATATACCTAGTTAGTGGATTTACTATCTTAAGTTTTATTAGTCTCCGTTAAATATATTCAGGTATATTGATGTAAATGTTATTGTTATACGCATCTTTAAAAAATCTACATCCTGTATCTGTTCATACAAACTAAAGTGGTCTAAGGTCACTTTCTGAAATATTAAGTACTTACATAAGTTGTACCCTTTATAGTATCAACTTGCAACTCTTCGATGTCATTGCCAAAATAACTTTTCGTATTTTTCGTTTTTTTTTTATCTTCTAATTTAATATTTGATGAGGTGCTACATATACAATATAGCGGTACTTTTTAAGGGTAACTGAATTGTTGTCTAGTCATTTGTTTTCTAAATAATTAAAAGGTGATCTATTTTTCATTTTTCTAATAAATAAAAAACACTGACATCCACAGTTTCAAAGGATGTCTCTAGAATACCACTACCGACAAAATTCTCAATCTTATGATTTCATTAATGAAAATAATGCCAATGTAATAACCATGAATAAATTAATAATAATCGAGAAACCAACGACAAATGAGAACCGACACAGACCCGATGAATGTTGAGTAGACAAGTAGTTTTATGAATCATGAGTAAGGCTGTCAAAACTGAGCCGCCGGGCATAGGCGTACACATTATTTATTAAAAAGCAACAAATTAAATTGTCTACAATACACCACCATAAACACCAACGGAGAGGAATTAATTACGCAACATCTGCACGATAACAGAGACAGCAGTATACTAACGTAACGTGAAAAGCATTCTGTGGCNGAAGCAGATTGTGTTTTGGATCGCAATAAATGACGTCATCACGCGATCTTGATCACTACTTATAATTAATTTGTAGCATATAAGAAATTATTATTTTTTACCATTGTTAATTGTTGACGGTTATAGACTACAGATTCATGCAGTTCTAAAAGAAATTAAAATTTTCTATCGTTTTTAGCAAATCCATGTGTTTTTTCCTCATAATAATTGTTATTACTATTTTCACATTCATGCAATTGTTATTGTTAAATTGGTATTTGTAAATATGTAGGTACGTATATTTTTATAGTAAGTTAGGTGGGATCTGTCTGCATGCACTTTAGCAGTATTTATACAAATAATAACATATGTAAAGTCCCTAATGCGCAATTTCCATAAACCATACATTCGATAAAAGCCAAACTTACCCATTTAATACGAAGGGACGGGGCTAGACAACCGTGTAAATCCTTAGGCATTTCTCCATAATGGCCGGAAACGCGAAAGTGAATGTCGAAAGTTTTAACCCCGCTTTTAACTTGATACATATATTACCGAAAACGTATCTGAAAACCCGTCAGTGGAAACCTTGACAGGAAATACCTACCAGAAGGCAATAATTTTCTCTAGCGGACAAAAGTAAGTCAACCATATATTTATGTGTCAGTTGTCTATTTTCCGGACAAAGCGAAAAAGTTGAAAATATTATCTTTGTTTACTGGTTGTATTTTATGATTTTATTAAATTTAAAATAACTTAAATTTTATTGACATCAATAATAAAATTTATCAAAAATTAAAAGACTAAAATCTGTAAAGTGGTAATTATTACAATTTTCTTCATATAGGTACTTAACGTTCTTCGGAAAATTTAGCACAGAAGTATAAGATACGGATATGTGTCTGGTGATTCTGCTGGCGTGTGATCTATTAGCTGTTTACTAGATATTTGAGAGTGTAATTTAATGGTGGTCGGAGTAGTTCTTTTCCATAATATTATTAGTAATGGGCCATACTTCCTTAGACAAAAATAAACCAATTTGAACCAAATTCTCGCACAAGCATGTCTCTTTTACATTATGTAAATAACACCTACGTCTCAACACCACCAACGGAAGAAATGTAACAGAAATAAAATACTGTTTAATATATTCTTATTATCTTCATATGCAAGCAGAATGTAACAGCATCGTTTTCTCCTCACAAAATAGGCCTCAACCGTACGAACTCTTTCTTGATGTGTGTACGTATATGTTCTTTCATATAACACAAAATTTTGAAAATGAAAACATATAAAAACACTGAATTAAATAAATTTATAAGGTATATAAGGTATATAATTTATATAAGTCGCTTATATGTATGGAAACGATCATTTATCTCCTGAAGATAGCTATCGAAAAATAATAAGACACAAACGTTTTAGGGTTTTTTTACAGGATCAGTCAAAAAGTCATGACGAAACAAAGTTGCTTTTTATTTAATGGAACACCCTGTATATTATTCAATATTTCAATTCTCAAAATTCTAAACCTACCTACCTAAATTAACCATTTTCGAGATATGGAACTTTTAAAGTAATTACCTAACTTTTTACTACTCTCAAATTTAAATATAAAAGAAAAAGGGTTCCAAATTATAGATATTTTATTTTGAAAATAACACAAGGTGAAGGATATGGATATGATATGATTTAATTTTATTAGTTTTTTGCAAAAAATAAAAAACAATAGTTCAGGGTTGATAAAAATGCATGACACAAAAAATGTATTTTTTAATAAGTGTCCTAAATATTTTAAATTTTATGAAAACAATAGTTATGCCAGAATAAAAGAAAAAGAGAAAACAAATTTTAACAAAAAACAAATATTTTCCTTGGAATTCTATTTTATAAGGTGCTCAAAGTGTTCACCATTTACCTCCTGACAGTAATGAATTCGCTCAACAAAATTTTGTAGTGAAGTTATAGTACATTCAACGACTACATAGCTGGACAACTGTAGTCTCTAGCATCATTTGCAATGCGCGTGGAGAGCCACCTGGCCTCAGCGACTCCGAATACTGAAATCGTATTTTTCAATCGTCGTTGCAACAGTATTTACCTGTTATCTGTGGTGTTTACAATATTTTTTTAGTAGTTATTGTCAAAAATGGGTAGTTGGTGTCAAAAATGGTTTGCGTGTATAGC
>NW_019422062.1:0-4322 GCF_000390285.2 Anoplophora glabripennis
CTCTTGTTTTTTTTTCGATATTTGGCCTTGTTCAATGAAATTCGTGACAGTGTAGCGCCCCAGCCACGTAAATTTCATTTAACGTTATAGCAACCCATGAAAGACAAAACAATGATTTGTATAAACTGATGTTAAAAGTGTTAATTCAAAAGTAATTTTAATGGTAAGAAAAGGGAAAAAATCCTACTTCAACGCCCTCTATCACCGAAACGAAGCGATTTAGGAAATAAGTTTATATCATGACTGAACATAATTTTAACCTGTTCTATCGATTCCTGAAGTTATCCAGATTAAACCTGAATCACCCTTATAGTAAAGAAATATATTCCTGAACTAAATACAGTTTCTTTTCTCAGAGTATACATACAGGCTGTTACAAATTCGCTTCTCACTACAGGAGAGGTACGAAGTAGTTTAAATAGGGGCAAACTTGGGTAATCAGGGAACCAACATTATGCCTCTAGAAAATCAAAGTTAACATGATTACTTTTCGAAATATTTGAAAAAAAACGAAATTTTGGAAATCCGTTTTTGTTTAATTTCAGCCTTGTTTGAGGAGATATTGAAAAAAGAAGAACACTTTCTCATGGCCACTTTTTGCCCTCTATCAAAAATAAAACATTATTAGAGTTTTATTCCCGTGTCCATAGTTATTTCTAGGCTTCTCGAGTGCTCAAAATTCAAACAAATTCCGATCTATTTTTTTCAGGATATTCATACAAATACAACTGACATGCTCTTTCACAGTTGCGGTTACAGATATTATAAATTCCGATAATATTATGCTGACCTTCATTTTTAACCTTTGCCAAAACGAAAATGTTTTTGAACATTTACTAAAATTTTTTAAAGAATAATATTCAGTTGGCGTTTTGGTTGTTCAGATGCATTTTTAAGAATTTGTCATAATAAAATTAAAATTGTAACAATGTTTTAATTCTGACTCAATAACTTATCGAGTTATGTATGACCAAGTGATAGTAATAGTTAATAATAATAAATGTTCTATTGTAGCGCGTAGTAGTAATAGTTTAAATAACTAGATGGATTTCACAGGGTCTAACGACACTTACAGTGTACGATAATTCAATGAACAAAGAAATCTAAATGAAAAATTTTGATAAATTTGGAACGAATACACTGAAGATGAATTTTTCGAGACAAAACGTCTGAATTTGGTTAGGGCTGAGGCAGTACATTATTGGGGGTCGTGAAGGCTTGCAAAAAATGTAATAAAATTTCCAGTCGTATTTAAAAAAAATGAATTTTATGATGGTCCTGGAGAGACGAAACGTTACATATAAAAATTGATTATGCCATTCAATAGAGAGCAAAAAGTGGTCTTGAGAAAGTGTTCTTCGTTTTTCAATATCTCGTCAAACAAAGTAGAAATTAAACAAAAACGGATTTCCAAAATTTCGTTTTTTTTCAAATATTTCGAAAACTAATCATGTTAGCCTTGATTTTTTAGAGCCATATTGTTGGTTCCCTGATTACACAACTTTGCCCCCATTTAAGCTACTTCGTAGCTCTTACCGTTTCCGAGATCCCTGTAGTGAGAAGCGAATTTGTAACAGCCTGTATAATCAAATTATGGAAAAATACCTTGAAAATATTTCCACTGTTAATACAGGACACTGCAATGATTGAAATCTTCCGAAGTTTGCACCTATTTTGTGAACACCCTGTAAAAGCTATAATAATGAAACTTTGTATTTAGGGTTTTGAGGTGTGATCAAATCGAAAATGCTATCAATTTATTTCTTTAAAGAATGCCTAATCTATTTTTTTATTTTTGAGGGTCTTTTCTTAATGATAGTAGGCCGTGGAAAGCATCACGTCAAAAAATATAATATCAAAAAGTAGGCCTTTTTGAGCACTACCATATACAACGCCATCCTAAATACGGAGGTGTGCCGACTTTAAGTGAAATACACTGTATAAATCATTTTTTGCGAGTGGCCTCAAATAACTAAAATTAATTGCCAATTATTTTATACAGTTGTTTGACATAAGTATGTCAGAAACCTCAACTCTAGATGTCATGTTATAATACATTCTAACAGTTAGTTGTCAATTTACATAAATGTTTTATAATCACACATTTTGATTGATAATATATAAGGACAGAAAAATGTAATTCAAATAAATAAAACCGTATTATGTTTAAGGTGAGTCAAATTGAAACCGACCCCGGGAGTATATTTCTCTTGAAAANTTCCGAAGTTTGCACCTATTTTGTGAACACCCTGTAAAAGCTATAATAATGAAACTTTGTATTTAGGGTTTTGAGGTGTGATCAAATCGAAAATGCTATCATTTTATTTCTTTAAAGAATGCCTAATCTATTTTTTTATTTTTGAGGGTCTTTTCTTAATGATAGTAGGCCGTGGAAAGCATCACGTCAAAAAATATAATATCAAAAAGTAGGCCTTTTTGAGCACTACCATATACAACGCCATCCTAAATACGGAGGTGTGCCGACTTTAAGTGAAATACACTGTATAAATCATTTTTTGCGAGTGGCCTCAAATAACTAAAATTAATTGCCAATTATTTTATACAGTTGTTTGACATAAGTATGTCAGAAACCTCAACTCTAGATGTCATGTTATAATACATTCTAACAGTTAGTTGTCAATTTACATAAATGTTTTATAATTACACATTTTGATTGATAATATATAAGGACAGAAAAATGTAATTCAAATAAATAAAACCGTATTATGTTTAAGGTGAGTCAAATTGAAACCGACCCCGGGAGTATATTTCTCTTGAAAATGTTTTCAACAATGTTTCAAGATACAGTGTGATTAAGAATAAAAATAAATTTTTAATTTTACCCCGACTAATGGAAATTTGCAAATAAACTTGTTAGCATTGTTTTTCTACGGCTAACGCGATTTTAAAAAAAAGTAATTAGTGTAACATATTCCACCAAAATAGCTTTGTATAATGCATTGCAAAATAGGAAAATAGATTTGCCGTGAAACTGTAATATGTATTAAAAAACATCTAAAGACATTTTTAATTTAAAAATAAAACCCTTTAACCCCTTTAATCGGTTTTAATAGCTCAAAAAAATACTATTATCGTTTTTCAAAGGCTGCTTAATAGCGTAGTAGCGTAAACGCAATCGCTTCATTTTAATACATTTTAGGTAACTTCAGTGCTTTCTGGATGAAATATGTTTTTACTGGAATCGAAATAGAATTTTGTGAAACGTCTTTGTGCATAACATTATAATTTTTTTTATTTCTGTATTTAGTGAAGGTACGCTGTGTTTGTGACATCGATGTTACATTTCTGTATGATATGAAAAAAAAGCATGTACATATAGAGTCAAGCTCACGGTTAGCAGCTAGCGCACGCGGTTGTTTCAGATTACATTAGCTTGTTCAAGGGTGGGGTATGGAAACTACGAAATAAGGGTTAAGAGAAAATCAGTTTTCACGATGGAAGAAAACTAGATAATAATGATAATGTGTTTCTTCGTATAAGTATGACCTTCATTCAAAGTTACGGTCCATAATTTCTTTTGTTGATTTTTTAATATTGAATTTATAAAAATATAGTCCAGTAATTACGTGTTGTAAATTGGAAAATTTTAAGGAAGTTTTGATATTCTGCAATTTTATGTATTTTGAGCTTCTCATTTCAAATTTTCCATTTGCCGGTGCCGCCATGTTGTAATAAATGGGAAAAAATAAAGATTTTTTAAGATATCTCGTTACTCGTTGCTTTTACAGCAGAAATAGTTTTGTAACAAATTAAAGACCAAGAAATTTGCTACAAAATAGGTTCTAACCACTTTTTTCATAAAACCGACATGTTTTGGATAGGAGACTAACAAATGTCATCATTTAACGTGCAATGAAAAGTAATAGGTACCCATTTCCACACCACCAGAGTATATGGCGCATTTTCTTCTGTGGCTTCCCCAGTAGGCCTAATCCACACATTAATTGACAAATGAACATTACAATGTTTTTGATAATTGAAGGCAACGAGTCGTGTGGGATCAAGTCTTCTCCAACAGTAGCTTCTTCTTTACTTTCTGTATCGATTTCATTACACAGTGATTCTAAGATCGGATCAATGTCTTCTTCGTCATCACTACCTTCCAATGCTTGAGGCATCACATCTATTGTCACAGTTTGAGCAAATTATAGAACAGTTGAACCCTGCTTTCCTACATCCACATACTCCCCGACATCCTTTCTTGAATTTACAAGATATTAGTTTAAAAACTTCTGGAGCAGGTGCTTGTGTAGTAGGAGGGACAATATCATTTTTGTCTTTCTTCCATCCATCCCCATTGA
>NW_019422063.1:0-1082 GCF_000390285.2 Anoplophora glabripennis
ACTGACTAAAGTGCGCTCCAATTCTTCTTGTAATGAAAGTGTTGTAGAAAGATTTTCATGTTCAATTTGCGTTGCTATTTGAGAAAGAGGTATATCATCCTCGCGATCCTGTTGGTCAGTAAGAATTTCGTCATCATACCTTTGTTTGCAGTACAACCTTTCAATAATTTTTTTTATTTCATTTCTTATAACAGACTTTGCTGGCATGTCAAAAGTATCATCATTCAACGAAATTAAATCCAAGTATTTCGAAGTGTTTTGTATGTATATCAAGGTGGGGGTTAAATTTGTTCGTCGCTGTAAAATTCTCTGCCTCAAAGATTCAGCCATTTCTGCAGCCAAAGGTAAATTAAGTTCTTCAAGTTTTCTTAACATGAATTTTATTGTTGTCTCAGCTGTTAACAATGTCGAATCTTGGCGGCATAGAACTTCTACGGCTAGCTTTATTGGTTGCAAAATTAGTTCTAAATTTTTCAGCGCTGAGAATTCTTGTTCTGTGAAGCAGTATTCAGTATCAGTTCCTAGATTAAGGTCAATCAGTGCCTTACAAATGCATAATTTAACTTTATTAAATGTTTCTATCATTGCATAGAGACTACTCCATCGAGTTTTACAATCTAAGATAAGTTGTACATCTTTTCCAAACTCATTTTTCATATAAATTTGTGACATGTCATTCTTTGTTGGAGATCTCTTGAAGGACAGACAACTTTGCGGAGTTTCTTAATTAAATCAACAAACTGATGTAGTAATTCAACTTCTTCAGACGAAATCGTACTTACAACAAATGAATCATCATTGTTAAATGTCCTTAACTCGTCTTCCTCTTCGATACAGTTATCTTCTGGATCTAAGTCTGCATTTCCATTTCCTTCATTAGTTTGCAAAGTGATTTGTTTTTTATAAATGACGTCTATGATTCCGAGTTGCCATGGGCATAACAAAGTTGATGAGAGGGTTCGATAAGCTTGCCAACTTTTATCATCACACTAGCACCATCTGTAGTAATAGCAACAATGTCGGTATTTAGATTCAAATCATACTCGCTTAGTTTTTCTTTCAGAATATTTACACAAATCTCC
>NW_019422063.1:2641-4310 GCF_000390285.2 Anoplophora glabripennis
CCCCCCCCTTCCGAATGCGAAATGACGACGCATAAAGGAATGCATCCACGTCCGCTGCGGTGAAAGGTGCATTAAAAATCCGAACGCGGAATGGCCAGAGAAAGAGAGAGAGACGCCAGCCTACCGTTACCTATTCAGAATTCATCCGATATAATAATTGATGTGTTGGGAGCGGGGTGGTGTGGCGAGGCGCGGGGACACGACATGCACTCTGCATAAAACAGGCTCGTACGGTGCCGTCAGATGTACAGGGTGGATTACAGAAGTCTTGTTCGTGTAGCTGCGTGGAAATAAATGTTACTGGCAACCGTGGTCGCTTCGACAATTCCTTAAGTCTCATCAAAAGTGGATTTTTCCAATTAGTATATGTTTATTTATTGAGAAATGAGATAACCGCATGAAACTTTACAAAATTCCTCTTATTTTACTAGAAAACTCAAAACATCACTAATTTTTTAGATAGCAGTGTTTTTAAACCTCATTCGTTTTGGCTTGTTGTGTTTAGATCGGATTCAAAACATCGGTGAAAATTTTGACCAGCATCTGTGTGGCTTAATGTCCTTGTCCTGCTCTACCTAAATGGATTCGAAGCTTTTCCGAACTCTACAGTCGATTTCATTTAAATAATACGTATTTTTATGATATTCTAAGTTGAAACGTTCAATAAATAAATAACATAACGTAATGTTGAAAATTTAGACATATTCACAGTAGAAAAAGTACAGAAAAACTGACAACAGGGATGCGAAATACTAGACATGAGAAAATGAAGGATAAAATTTACATATAGAATACGTTTTTTTAATAAAAATGCAAATTCGTTAGATGAATACATCAATATGTCAAAATAAACTAAACAATGTAAAATGTTGAATTAAATAGGCTGTAAAAGACAACAATATATAGTAGAAAGTACAACAAAGTACAATTTTGTAAAGTCATGTATCATATAGGAGCATTGGTTTGAAGAAATTATAAAAAAATTAAGATTTTGACAGATAGATTGGCGGATAGAGAAGGAGTTACACTTACAAATAAAATTCATGCAATAAACTAAGACTATAATTCAATAATTAGTCTATATTTATAAGTGGAATCAAAATTAAAGTTCTTTGTATAACTTCATATAATATAATTATTTTAAGAATGTCAAAGCGATGATTCAACATTGTGTGAAATTTGTTGTGTAAAAAGTAGTCATAAGATGTAAAATGATTTGTGTTGTATTAAAAAGACCTTCTAGTCATATAAAATTGTATTCAAATCCCAATTTACGTTCCAAGTAGTGTATAAACATTATTAGTTGTCAAAAAACGGTGGATCTGAAAACATTTCAGTTATTAGTTAATTAAAACAGGAAAATACTGTTCAGAATAGTGAAAATAAGAAAATATCATTGTCGTGGAACAATAATATAAACATAGAATTAAGCTAAATAGCACAGTTTGGTTAAATTTTGCAAAAATTTGAAAAATTTTTAGAATGTTTGAAAATGAACGTAGAAGAAAGATATAGGTATTGAAATTTACAGAAAATTATGTAGAATCTGAATACGTAATTGTCATGCTGCAAAAAACATACATAAAGGCATAATTTCCAGTTAAAAAATTTCATAAAACGTCAATATAGCAACAGGTTATTTTGTCTTCAGTTTATAAAAACTAGAACA
>NW_019422064.1:0-4396 GCF_000390285.2 Anoplophora glabripennis
GCATTTTTCTTGGCCAGTGCGTGCATATTTAGATGCAGCTTTTCCAAGTTGCTGGATTGGCCATCTTAGCATTTTTGCTTGGCCATCCAGAAGTCCGTACTTCAATCCTCTTAATTTTTCTATTTGGTCTAGAATGAAAGATATAGTTTACAAATAATCTATTGGCTCGTGCGAAGAGTTGTGGCATAGAATACTGCTGCGCTGCCAACGAAGTCAGACGCAATCCCAGTATATTGTTTCAAACTCGAAGAACTCTTAGAAAACGTGTAAAGTGTATCAGTGTCAACGGTGGATTCTTCGAACAATTACTTTAAATCATAATTACGTATTTTATTTGTTTTATTGTTGATTGTTGTTTTGTTTCGCTTTTAATTTCTCATATTATCAAAACATAGTGTTCGTTAAATCGATTTTTCTNATTGTTAATGAATCACCCTGTATAGTTTGAACTCACTGGCCTATGTTGTTCCGGTTCTTGATTTTTTCATATCCAAAATATAGGTAGTTCTAAACCCTTATCCCGGTTTGGAATTTTTCTAGATTTCTGATGCTGATTTGTATCGTCTTGACCTAAATTTTCTCTCTCTTAGTAGAGTTTAGGTACTAAGTCTGTTGAATATTTTGTCTCTGCGTTCTGCAACTGCTGATTGTTATCCGTAGAAGATAGCTGTGCTAGTTGTACCTCGTGCTAATGCATCTCCTTGTTTGTTCAATGTATATTCTGACGCATGTACAAGAAATGTTGCAGCTCAACCTTCATTGTGTATTTTAGACTATATTAATACTGTTGTTTTATGAAAGTAACCCATATTATCTGTACATTTTTATATCTAGAGTAAATAAATTGTTTCCAGATATTTTTCCTAAAATTTGATCTTATTTATCTCATTGATGGATTGTTCAATATTTCTATTATTTCCTCTTGTAAGAATTGATCAAGAGTGATGCAGTTCCTCATCCAGATGTTACAGCTTACATACAGATGATACTTGTTCAATGCGCTAAGATGTTGACGATAATTATCTCATTTCTGGCTCGGATGGTGATGAGATCAAGGCTCATGTACCTGTCCTGTTAACTTTCTGTAAACGCTGTTGCCTAGGTTATATTCAGGTTTCTTCTTGACAAAGGCCTTTAGAAATGGGAGATAATTTAGTAGTCTTGGCAAAAGTTTGCAAATGGATTTATTTCTCCTTGAGGATCAAGTTAATCAATGGAACAAATTATAGTAGCAGCTTCTTACACCCAGTTATGGTAAATGTTTACATGAAAGCCTCCAAGAAAAGGCCTTGGTGCCAGCTCCTCTAAAGTCAAAGATATGTTGACGATACATTTATCATAAAGGCCTCATGATTATAGCAACACAGGAGGATTTCTAAACCGTATTGACGAAGTACATCTCGATATCAGCTTGAAATTGGAACAAAATGGTGTGTTTAATTCCTAAACGTTTTTGTTAAATGGACACCTTATGACATCCTAGGGCACAGATAGCCTCTACTCTTCCGTATCGTTAAATCTCATCACCGTCCCAACCAGAAACAAAATATCATTAACATTTTAGTTCGTGAGGCATATACCATCTGTAAGTGGATACACTTGGACGATGGTCTTTAGTATCCTATCTAGTACCTAGGATAACTAGTAGATAACAATAGGTATTGAACACGACATCAGTGGTATAGCTAAGATAAAGAAATTGGAAAAAGATCTCAATCTTTCTGGACCCTACATACAATGATGCACTAATAAACTTCTATAACACCCTAAGGAAGATAGCAATGTACTGCATTTGCATAGAGCAAAGTATATTATCATATATGTATATTGGGCAAACAGGGACAGTTTGAAATATCTATAAGTAGACATTTTTTCCTAGGATAAGATAAATTTAAAAATCAAAAAGTCTATTTTTCGACATCTTATAAATAAATTTATTTTGCTCATTTACTCCATAAATCAGCAATAAATTCTGTTCGTATAATTAACTCCATCAGATTCGGATTCAGACATTTCAATTTTCGTCTCAAATCAAAAATTGTATTCCAAATTAAAATTACGACAAGAATTTTAGCGAAATCCTGAACTTGCCACTTGTACTATGAACGCTGTGCCTTTTGATCACAATTCATGTATTGGTACCAAAAAGGGCAAAGGGTAGTTGTTTTCCGCAATATCATAAGTTAATAATGTTCACTTGATAGAATATATTTTTTATTTATTCTTTCGAAACTACAAGTTTTATTGTAAAACAAAATTATTATTAAATTTACTTCAAAATCTAAGAAAATAGGTTTTATGTTTTCGCAAGTTTTAGTTTTTTTTTTGTAGTTTTTATGAAGTTATTATTATTATGATTATTATTTTTCAAAAAATATCTGTATCTCGGAAATAACTTATGGTAGTATTTGTAGTAAATCCGCAAAGATTAACGTGAAATAAACACAGCCAGGCAATGGGGATAAAGTTTCTTTTAATTCGGAAACGGGTGAATTCAACTCTTAATAGTTTTGCCTGATAAAAGATGATACCTCCGTTCCCCGGAAACTTCTATAGATGAGCACTGGAATTTAAAACGATGTTTAAATCCCCTTAAAATTCAATCTAACTTTCGCCACTCGCGAGAATTTTAACGAAAGATAAGTTTCTACTAAATTCGGTGCTTCAAAAATTTAATGATACTACCAGATATTTGTTCTTGTTTTTAATCATCTAATATACCTACTATAAATTCCCGTCATTATTTTATTCATTAAATAAATTCGGCATTTAAAATTGGTAGCACATTTTAAGCCACTGTTTAATTTTTGATTATTGCAGTATGAAATAAGTAATCATCCTTCCCAAGTTGCATTTTAAATTTTATTTAAATAATATGGAACAATAAGTAAAGTAATATACAAAACACAACTCGATATTCTGAAATCCAGTTCTCCTAAACTAAATAAACTTTATTCATTTATTTTGAATTTTTCTATCAGAAAGTAGTAATAATACTTCCTTTCAAAGGTGCATATACAGTGTGTTCCATTTTAAACAGTACCACTGTTATATTTCATAACGCATAAGTCTATTTTNGAAAAATAATTTACGGGCGATCTGAGGTCGGGAAGGGGAAGGGGGTGAGTTTTTAAGGGTAAAAAACGGTTTCCCTTGATTTCTGGAAAAACTACAAGTCTTATGGAAAAGAGTTAAATGGCAAAGTTGTAGGTAATAAAAAGATCTACAAATTTTGTATTTACACTTTTTTCGAATAACCTCAAAATTTATGTGAAAAATACCAAGTTTTTGGTTTTTTATTTTTATCTTTTACAAAAAAATTTTTTTTTCACGAAATTTGGTGAAAACTTACCTATTTATATTCCAAACACGCTGTAATTTTTTTGAATTGATTTGAAATATTTATTTTTTCATCTTATTTTTACTATCGAAAAAGCACTATAATTTTCAATAGGAAATTCTCACGTCAAAATATCTGCTTTTTTAAATACGTCGGTGGGCTTTTTCTTCGTTGAAGTCTCTACTTTCTGGTGGTGTAAAAAAATATATACATTACTATGGTAAGTTTTCTCAGGAAATGCAAAGAAACGAAAAAAACTAGAATCCGAAAATTTTTTTCTAATCATTATGTACAATTCTGAGCTATTTATTAAAATTTACACTTTAATTACTCGAAAAACGTAAGATTCCATGTTACATTGGTAAACAAAAAAATTACAAATCCATAAAACATAAAGATTGCAAAAAACATGCGAAAACAGTTGTTCTAAATATTAAAGATAGGATTTAAAGGGGATTTTATCTAAAACATGTGACTGCTGCTATTTTTTTCAATAAAAAAGTTGATTTATTAAATTCTAATTACATTTATGTCAGAAAATCTCATAATATATAAATATACATGTAAATCGTACTATTGAATTTAGATACTTTATAATGATTACGTTATTAATTATAATATTTTTAAGAACATTAATCTTGTTATTTATAAATATCTTATCTTGAATTCTAATCACTTATCCATTAGTTTTTGTCTCTTTGATGCCATTTCTTCATCGTGCGATTCGACAAACCTTCCCGATTCTAGTAGATCTTCGAAATCTTCAAGGCAATTACCGTTCTACACAGGCTAAAATGAAACATAAACGGATTTCCAAAATTTCGTTTTTTTTTTAATATTTCGAATATTTAATATGTTAGCCTTGATTTTTTAGAGGCATAATATTGGTCCCCTGATTACGCAACTTTGTCCCCATTTAAGCTACTTCGTACCTCTTACCGTTTCCGAGATCACTGTAGTGAGAAGCGAATTTGTAACAGCCTGTATATTGCTCAATATAATCGAGAAAATTGTATGAATTTTGTAATTATTTTATGCTTCACTGATGAAATTAAA
>NW_019422065.1:0-4320 GCF_000390285.2 Anoplophora glabripennis
AGAATAGAATAGAAATTGTAGTAATAGTTTTGAAAATAATTTTATTCTATGATGTAGATACTTGTTGGCAATTGTTATAAAAATAAGTTAATAATAAGTTAATTATTAACATGCTGTTGAGTGGAATGAATCGTTTTATTTGGAACACATAACTGCAATTATTTATTGATAAAACAAGAATTGTTATAAATGACTAATACAGAAATACAATATATATCGAAAGTAGACGCGGCGTGTTTGAATGCTCGGAAAGAACTAACTAACTGGGTGGTCGGTCGGTCCTCGGTGCCCTCTGTACTTGCAGGTCAAGAAACTGTCCCTTCGGTTGTTTATTACTTTATTGCTCTTTGGGTTGCTGAATATATTACATCTAGTCCATGCAATATCGTTAATATTCAACAATATTATATCTTTTTTCAGCCTGAAGATGTGACAAAATTACGACTTAATTTGGGTTTTTGATAATTTCAAAAAAGTTTACTTGACCATACTAAGACCAAATTATTAATTCTGTTAATAGATATATTTTGTGTTACATTTATTTCGTTATAATCTATTTTGGGTTACGAATGTTATGAAACTGCTGTTATGCATAATGTTTTTTTCCATTTTCTATTTTATGTATTTATATTGTTCATCAATTCATTACTGTAACACACACGCATTTTTGACTCCAGTTTAAGAACCACATATTTTTTTTGTTAAAACGTGTGTTACTGCGAAGTGATGGGTTTGAACCGTGACCTTCCGTTCACACTGGACATACGACAGATAATTTATTCCAAACGGTAGTTAAATTGAATCGTATTGAGGATTTATCGGCTGAATCAGATTTAAAACTATGCACCACTATGCCATTTGTTATTTTTATCGATTCGACAAAATAACCGAATACTTACGTTTTCCGTGCGGTTTACATACGCAGACAAACTCAGTCTTGTATTTCTAAAACTAAAAGTTTTTAATTTAACCACTTATTCCTTAGGAAAATTTTTCTATTTGAAAATTATGTGATACGGTAATATTCTGCGTAAAGTTAATTCTTATAGGTAAGGGGCTTAGTGAAGTATTAATATTGCGAGGAAAATTTTTAGTTTTCAAAAACTCATGTTTTACGAAAGTTGTATTAGTTGCGTTCGTTATGTATATTAAAAATAGCCACCTTTGTTTTGACGGTACGTATCCACATGTAATAACTAGACATAGACGAATAGTCCTTCCCAAGCTCTTTGAAATGCATGATAATCTCGCAGGATTAAAGCCAGAAGCACAAAACTGTGCATTAAGACGAATTCTACGACTATCTCTCAGATTTTGCTGCGCGCAATTTATTTAAGAATTTGAAGATCTTATATGAAAGACTTATATCCTTGCAGTGATCTTTTGATGACTACAGATAATACCAGTTTATTGTTGGTAACGTGCACTTTATAAGATTTACATTTGAACATGTTTTTTGAACGCATTGTTATGTAGTATGTCACTAAATTGGGAAAAACAATTTTAAAAAATGGAAAAATGTAAAATATACCTATATTCCTTTAAAACAGTTACATGCATAGTTTTGAAAGGATAAACAGGTTTAGTATTTTACATATCAAACTCGTAAGAAAGAGCGTCCGTCTTGCTGAGGTAAGGCACGCACTGCAGTAATGTGGTATGGTGTGGTGAAGGAATGACATCTGGTATAGGAATGGTATGGAACGTGGTATGGCAGTGGAATGACGGCAAAGTGGTGTCAAAGAGATTTAATGCGTACCAAAATGGTAAGCAGTGCTATTGCAGTATTGATTATTATCAGCTTAAAAATGTCAAGAGGATGAGGATGCTCTTTTATCTTGCTAACCTCAACAAGCAAAACCGACGCATTCATTGGGTTCATCCTCTCTGGCAGAAGAATACAAACTATAGCACTTATAACGTTTACAAAAATGGTTTAATTCTTGACGGAAACGAAAATAAGTTTAGTGCTAATAGTTTAATAAACTTTTTATCGAATGAAAAAATAACGTTTCGCAGTGATAACTTTTACACGTTTATCAGAATTAAACTTTGATTATAACAATATTTGTTCATTAAATTAATACAATCTCCTATTAACGTTTTTATTAATTGACAATAATATTTACATCAAAAAAAGGAACAATAATAGCGTAACGTAGTAACGGTCAAGTGACACAGATGGCATAGANATGCAAATTTGATTTATTCACTTAACACGCTCCTCTCAAATTTTGCGTTTTGACAAATTTTTAATCCCATTGCTTGTACATGACGATAATGTGCAAGTCCTGGTAGAGATTTGGTGAGAATATCAGCAGGCATTATCTCCGTTGGTACATATCTCAACGTTAGTTCATCATTTTTCACCAATTGACGTACAAAATGGGATCTCGTGGCAATATGTTTGGTGCGTGAATGACAAGTAGCATTTTCTGCAATATACTTCGCTCCTCGATTGTCAGTTCCAAGATTTATTTTTGATAAAGTCAAATTCCAACATTAAATTTCGCAAATATAAAGCTTCACGAGATGTTTCTGACAAGGCTACATATTCGGCTTCAGTAGACGAAATTGCAACTGACTGCTGTTTCTTCGAACGCCATGATATTGGCATTCAATTTCACCATTTTCTTGATTAATTTCAATTCCTAAACAATGTCGCGCTAAACCTAGATCCTTCACTTCAAATTCCTTCGCAAGACCAGTTTTAATGTCACTTAGCTCCTGCTTATTCTTTGATATATATAATATATCATCAACGTAGACGACTAAAATTATATATTGATCTTCACTCATATTGTAATAAATACAAGTATCACTTGCAGCCGAAGTGAGGCCAAACCTCTGCAAGACTTCACTTAATCTCTTGTGCCATTGGCGACCAGCTTGTCGTAAACCATACAATGCTTTTTTCAGCTTACAAACCTTATTTTCTTGTGTTAATATTCGGAGCATTTTTTGAGCTTCTTTACCTAATTTACTATGTTTACCATCCTTTCTAATTATTTCTTGTAATGCCTCTTGAATGTATTCTGGAGATTCCATAAATATCTCTTCTTCTAAATTTCCGTTTAAATAAGCTGCAACAATATCTAATTGAAATACTGGCAATTTTTCACGTGCAGCTAATGCCATGAAAAGTCTAACAGAGTCTAATCTTGCTACAGGTGCAAATGTGTCAGTGAAATCTATTCCTTGTCGCTGTGTAAACCCACGAGCTACAACTCGAGCTTTTCTTCGTTCAATCGTTCCATCAGGTTTTAGTTTATTTCTAAGAACAATTTTGTATGTGACAACAGTTCGGTTTTTAGGACGTTCGACTATTTCCCATGTGTTATTTTTAATCAAACTCCGAATTTCTTCAGTGATGGCTTTCATCCATTCAGCTGCTTCGTCTCCAGTCATTGCTTCCTTCAACGTTATATTCACAAGATTTGCTTCTTCAATTATGTCGCCTTCATTTTCTATGGCATCAACGAATATTTCATCATCACTCCTTGCGTTTCAGTATCGTCGTAATTCTCATATTCCTCTTGATCTTCGTTTACATTTGCTGTTTGCTCAGTATTATAAATTTTTCGCGGCCTTCCTCGTGTACCTAATCTCTCCAAGCGTGGTCTTCCTGGCCTCCGATGCAAAATTGGCTCTAACTGTTGATCTAGTTTATATTCTTGTCCATTTATTTGCCCATCTTCCAATTCTTCAATTTCTTCCTGAACACTAATTGGTATATGGACACATTCTATCTTAACTTCATCACTGTCAAGAGTTTTATTTTCTTTTTCTTCATTTAAAAATTGATTTTCCAGGATTCATACGTCTCTAGCAATAACAACTTTTTTCTCGATTGGAATCCATACTCGGTAACCTTTCGATTCTTCAGAATAACCTACCAGAACACCTTCTTGTGATCGTGGATCAAACTTTGACTTTCCTAACCTTTTTTCTAAAATAAACGTCTTTACGCCAAACACTTTCAAGTTGCTCAAATCCGGTATTTCTTTGTTCCGAGCTTCAAATGGAGAATGACTATCCAAACTAGATGTTGGGCATCGGTTTCTCAAATAATTTGAAGTAGCCACTGCTTCAGCCCAAAATCCATGACTCAATCCAGAATGTATCAAAAGACACCGTGCCATTTCAATTAATGTTCTGTTCTTTCGTTCTACTACTCCGTTTTGTTGTGGTGTATGAGGAACAGTTAGACGTTGACAAATACCATTTTTCTTCAGAAACTCATCAAACTCTTTATTACAATATTCTTTTCCATTATCTGACCTTAAACATTTTATTTTACAGCCAGTTTGTGTTTCAACA
>NW_019422066.1:0-4321 GCF_000390285.2 Anoplophora glabripennis
TTTTATTAAAAAATGTGCCGTTTTTGGCTCAAATAAATTCATTATTAGTGTTAAAAATTAGGTGCACTTTGAATTTTACCGTTTGCTGTGTTATAAACTTATTTTTTCTGCTTCCACTATACATAGTAAATAAATTAATACATTGTTTTTAAGGAGGTAAGTGGATTTTACCGTAGAAGTGGAAGTTGCTATGGACAACGGGAGGTAAATGAGGTAACTTACCTCCCCAGGGAAAAAGCGATTTCGAGTTATAAATGTATATTTTATGAACAATTAAATAGCAGTATTTGATGAACATAACTACAGTTATTACATTTAGTAACATTTATAAAATCTGGGTAATTATTCCCTTCGCTTTTACTAATTGTCACACTTTTCTCAAAATTATTTGACCGCTCCATTTCAGTTACCGGGGTTCAACATTAAAACAACATGATGCGACGTGCTACTAGAATTTGGAGTTAAAGTGTCATTGTAAAGAATCCTGTTTGTTATTTCATGTTTGTTACTTAAACTGTCAGCAACATAACTTTCAGCAATTTTGGCTGATTTTCATCCACCATATCTCTTGATTGCTAATATATTAACGCCTATATTAGCCAGTAACGTTGCCGATGTTCTTCGGAATGAATAGCCTGTATATGTTTCAGTTTCTAGTTTCAAAAACTGTGCAAACATTTGACTTTTTAGGTGTATAACCGTCATTCTTACGTTTCAAAAATGCTCTCAGCTTGAGATATTTTGACATATCCACGTTCTTCTCTATGAAAACAGTTGACTTGTTGAGTATTCACTCCACAAACTCGTCGGTGACTTTAAAGTTCTTGACATCTCCATGAGATATGCTAGCAGTGACATTTCATAAACACCAATATTTTTGTTCTGGCACCATTCTTTGAAGTTTCTATATGCTCGTCCGTACCGTACTTTCGGCTTCTCAGGCAATAAAATTCGCAGGCAGCATTTGCTGCCCTCTCACTCATTTAGAAATAATTTAAAAACAGCAAAATAGCAATTTTATGTAGCTTTGTTAATAAACACCTTAGAAACTATAAAATCCAAGCAACCAAGGAGACTTTGCAAGATTTCGAATAATGTCAAAATTAATTGATTAAGAAATGTCAAAAATAAAACCTAATCTTTATTTCATGAACCATAAAGAACCGTGAGAGCAGATAAAATGTTATATACACCACGCAGCAGTTAAGTATAATTTACCATTCTCGGACTCTATTGCCAAAATCGTCCTCGACTGGTAAATAATACTTACCTCCTTTATGGTGTAAATAACTATTATGCTAGTACTATTAGAAACAATATAATGTACTCTATGTGTTACTGGCGCATTCGCCATTTTATAGAATCGCACCGGGCATTTAGATACAACCATTATTTTAAAATTACAATGGATATTATTCACCACGCAACAGTTAAGTATAATAATTTACCAGTCTCGGACTCTATTGCCAGCCCTCGCTCCGCTCGGGCGCAAAATCGTCCTCGACTGGTAAATAATACCTCCTTTGTGGTGAAAATAACTATATTTATACGAAAATATAAAAATTGAAACATCAGCATAGGGAAAAATAATTGATTATCGAGATTAAAAATTAGAAGTTCTAAAAAAATTCTGATAATACTAACCAGTGCAAATTACTGATTTATTTAATAATAAACATTTTCAAGTTTCTACGAGTATTATTTATAATTACAAAGTTAACCAAAAACGGAAAAGCGTGCTTCTCAAAAATTACAAACAAAGCGCAATTCAAGGACACTTATTTGTTCACAGGATTTTTCGTAATTTAACCAAAGTAACTTTTACCAGGAGCACTTGTTGCCTCGCAAATTCCATGTAATTTAATAAATTTTAAATCTTTTATCGTTTTCGGGATTGTCATGGTGAACATATTGCAAATTAGGCATAACTTTTTTTATTCCCATCTATGAACTGTTTAAATTTTTAATAGTGAATTGACACTTGAAAAACGCTTTTTTAACTTGAAAAACGTTTGCCCTACACATTTGTCTCATCTACAACATTTGTAGTATTACAGTACCCTAAAAGATATATTACTTTTCTTGGACGCCATACAAAATAACTCTTGGAATGAAACAAATTTATGGGGTTGCCCTTAGGTAGTTTAAATACGGCGTAGATGTCCAAATGTGGGTGTACATGCCATCCATTTTGCAAACCTTTGCTTTTCATTTAAATTTTAGGAATTAATAACAACACCCAAACGCCCTCCTACGTATAATTTCAGTTACGTTTTGATATCGAAATACTAGCTTCTCTGGCTCTATTTAATCAGAGGAAGGACATCCGACCATATTTATTACCCAACCCCTAAAGCGAGTGGCTGAAATATTTTAGAAATCTAACATGCCGTAGGAAAATTACTACATATTTATACAGTAAAATATTTAATATTTAACGCTCGCTTGATTCCAGTGTACAAAGCCTCCAAGTTAGAACGGAAAAATATATTATAGATGAAAATGTAAGACAATGATATTTATTCGTTTCAATATCGTCAGGAAATTTAATCGATAATAAGCTGGTGAAACCAAAACAAGTTTAATTTAGTTATTATAATTTTGATTTGAAACATTTCCCAGCGTAACTTATACAGGCTGTTAAAAATTCGCTTCTCATTGCAGGGATCTTGGAAACGGTAACAGGTAGCTTAAATGGGGNACCGACGATGTGACAAACAGTCTGAAAATTTCTCAACCATTGACACCTGCTACGGAAGGCTGCGATTTTATAAACGTGTCTTTCTGTAGTTACCTCAAGACTACCTTTAATCTAAATTTACATTTTACTTATAAATAATATTTTTGATCTTATTCGGATCAACACTCTAAATATTTAGGTGCCCAAGTATTTGTCACTACCCTTTATAGCGAACTGACTTTTCTTTTTCGGATACCCAGTAAAATTTTAATATATGGATGACAAGGGAGCGATATTAAAAGCTTTTAGTAAATATTAAGGGATTAGGCTTGCCTGTTTTCGACATTTAACATGGTTTTCCCTTTATCATTATTTTCGTTCTGTATAACACTGTTAGAAATACGGATATATTTTGTTACGAACAAAATTCTAATTTACATTTCAGCGAGAGTACATTTAGCAGTCGCTACTGAACAAAATATTTAAATTAAAAAATAGAATATAAAAAAATTTCGCAATACTTCGGTATTCAATATTTGTTATATGTATAGTTTTTAAATTGGTATTGTTATCGAAAGGTGTACCATTTTAAATTATTCATTGATTTACTGAAGTTGAAAACCTACTGGCCTATGAAGTAAAATGTTGAAGTTTTTGAAGTTGATTTGAATTTGAACTTGAATATTTTGAAAGGTGTTTGATTTAATTTATTTAAATTTATTCAAATGTGTGCCAATCAGCGGCAGATAAGCGATCTTTAATCAGTGAAAAAAAAAAAAAAAATTATTTCAGATAATTTCTTTCAAAATTTATTTGACTAAAGTTAAAAAGAAGTCACTGGAGTAGAAGTTTAGATTAATTTAATGCACCTCTGGCTAATGGAGATTTTATAATATGTTTTATTTGTTTCAGGTATGTCGAAAATTAGTTTCAAAGGAGTTGTAGCTAAGGTAAAGAGTTTACCTTATACTAAAATTAAAATTTAATTGAATATAAGAATTTTGACAAGAAATTTATTAGCTTGTTCATATATTTTATTAACATATTCTCCTATATAGCACGTATTTAAATGAAAGCTAGTACAAATGCTACCAGATAATTTTTAGGCTCAAATAAACTAATGCAAAAAATTAAAGGGTCGAAAGAATTTCCGAAATTTTTGACAGACTGTAATTAGGTGAAAAAGGGTCGTATCGGGAATTAAAAAAAGCATTTTGAAGCTCTAAGATTTTGGTTTTTAGATCTTTTGGTCGAATTTACGATTTTCATGCAATTTTAATAGCGCGACAAAAAAATTTTGCAAATTTAAACACTTCATAATCATGAGTAAAAATTTTTTTTCAGGTTTTCTCACATTTTTACCGCAAATAACGTTTAAATTGATGGAAAAAAAATTACGAAAAAATTTTCGAAATATTTGAAAGTTTTTTCCAGAGAAGAAAAAGGGTAGTTTTGAAAAAAAACTGTTTTTTAAGTGATTACAGACTGCACAAGAATTAATTAGAAATTTGCCTCAAAAAACGGTACGAGTTGGGGTCGAAATCAAGTTTGGGTCATCAACTTTAATTTTAATTTAATTAAAAGTTGATGAACAGAAGCATAGGAAGGAAAAGTCGAATCGTGCTGGAAACTATTGGATTT
>NW_019422067.1:0-4315 GCF_000390285.2 Anoplophora glabripennis
ATAAATGTGGTCGTGGCGATTTTTCGAAAAAAAAATTCTCGGCCTCTTAAAAAATGTCAGCAACGACATTTTGATACGAATTGAAATCGAAAAGTTAATCAGAGTTTTATTGCCCCGAAAAAAAAACGATTTTTCGATAGTTTTTTTGCGATATTTGAAATCGATTTGAGGCTCGCGCAATATTTGCACATAATAGTGTAATTATTAAAGAAAATTTTAAGTCCAACCTCGCTCCTAAAGATGTACCGGCCTATGAATTATGGGGATTTTACAAAAATTTTATTCGAAAAACTCGATTTTTGCAAATACTATAAAATATTTTTCAATTTTGAAAATATCATTTCATTTTTTTGCTCACCAAGAGTTATCCTTTCACCAAGTTTCATAAAAAAATATTTATTTTTGGAAGAGGTATTTGAAAAAAATTGCGATTTTTAGCGGTTTTTTTACAATAACATTAATTTATTTATCTATCAAAACCGGTTTGGGCTTATTCGATCCGTATTAAAAATTCCTAAAACTTTTGTCTGAAACGTTTTTTTCTAAAATGTTTAGTTTTTTTATAAATAAAAAAACTGTTTTTTGCAAACTTTGGACGCCATTTTGAAAATGAAGCCTAAAAATTCAGGTAGGGTAAAGTAGTTCATTAAATTCTACGGAATTTTTTCCTAATTTTTACATATTTTCAATTACTGAACTATTTTTTGGCCCCTGAAAAAGTAATTTGATTGGACTACATCGCGATAACAACTAAAAGTGTGGTGTTACTGGTGTTGCGCCCAAGTTGGGCGCCCCGGTTTAAGCATGAGACCTCCCCTCCGGCCTCTGAACTTCTTACCTCTCTCACTATTCTGTATAAGTCGCCGGCCTGTGTAAATTTGATTCAACTCGTATATGTATAATATGAATAGTCTGCGTTGTGTTTTGGACCTAAACTGAAATATATTCTATATATGTAATTCTAAATTAAATTTATCAACACGACAAATGTTGCAAGAGTTTTTGTTTTTGTATTAGTTATTTGTATTGTATAATATAAACCAAAGCGATATGCGCCACCCAAGCTAACCTACAAAAAATTAAATTCTCAAAATTTTAAATGCAACCACTAAACAGTATCGAAGGTCTCTATTAAGGAGAACTTGTTTACTTCTTTTCACTAAAAGCTTTGGGCTTCTTTGCTTTATTCCCCTCAGGTTTTTTTCATTAAAAAAGATATCAGTTTCGAAAATTTACTATTATGAATATTCTTCTTGGGTTTGTTTGGGCCTTGAATACAGTCTACATACACTTTATGACTTAAGCATGTTTGATATTTCAGCTAAATAAGCTAATAACTCATCTTCATCTACTTTTTCTTTTCGCACCATTCTTCGAAAAATGTACCTATGCTTTTTGGTGCCTTTTCCTGAATTTTGTTGCTAATAATTCATCGCTGGCAACAGCAGGTTGTTCTTTAAAGCCCGGGACAGACGCTCCGTTATACACACCAACTTACTTGCACAAACCTAAATTGTCCAGCAAGACTAAATCGTCATTTGACCACTAACTTTTTGTTGCATCAATTTGCGTTCAGTTATAAAAATCAATATGGCTAATGAGCTTTTATTGTGTGCGACTGTTTTTGCCGTTGTAGCAAGAAAAAGAAAAATAAATAAGAAAAAACGTTCCAAGACCATAGACTTGGCTTATACACATCTTCTGCTTCTATACCAGAGTGCAATTTTCTAGTTTTCGTAAACTCTTTTCTTCGAAAGTAAGTGCGCGATGAATTCATTACTTTTATTACCGCGTATTTATTGGCTGAGAGATATTTTAACTTTTCTATTAGTGTCTCATACATAGCATTTTTTTGTCTGTGCGAATACTCTTTGCATTTTACCTTCCAAAGGCATGGATTTTCTCCGTATAGGGTATAGATTAATGCAATTTGTGAGGAACTCTCTCGACATTATCCGTAGGTCCAACATATTTTAACTCAATAATTTAAATTGATACTACCCACTAATTTTAATATGTGTACAACGAATTTTACTGCTCGTTAAAAACAAGAAGACTACATATAAGTTGCAAGAACCGCCAGGCATTACAACTTGCCGCTAGACAAGTCTGGTACTCACGGCGAAAATATCTGACAGGTTTGATTTCACTCAAGCCCAACAANCCGCCAATGTCTTTCTACCTCGGGTGCCGAATGCGGTTAATTCCAAGAAAGTAACGCGAGGGTCGTCTTGGAATTCCATCTCAATAAGTACCGTACGGACTGTACCTACTTTGTTTTCATTGCAAGTTTTGAGGTAAGAGCTGGGTAAAGTTACTTTCCTTAGGTCTTATATCAGTTTACGGAGCTCTCCCCTCCTTTCCGATCTAGATCAGTAACAACGCACTTTTCGAGCTAAAAAGAGATTGGAAACAGACGTCTTTTAGAATAATAGCACAAAAAAATATTGCGTTAGTAATTAATAAAAAATGTATGCTGGAATATAGCAAATTAACGATGCGCAATGCAATAAAGTATGATAATAATGTATTTTATTGTTTATCTTGAAACTAAATTAATTGCTACGGAGACATTTGTTGTTAATGCACTGGAAAAGTTTTTCCATGCACAGCACGGGAAAAGTGGATTTTCTTTTCGCTAAACAGCCATGGAAACGTATTGTTTTTATTGTGGTATAATGAAAAAAATGTTAATACACATCAGAGATTCTTTAGTTTCAGAGTTTCTGCTGAAGGCGAGAACGATAATGTCTCTCAAAACGTTAAGAAATCGACTTAGCAACTAGTCTGGAAATTGTTCAACCACACTTAGGCCTATTGAAAAACAAAGTTTTCTAAATGTACCTGTGGAGAATAATATTTTAATTGCGAGAATTCGTACCACACAAAAGATTTATTTTCCGAAATCGAGAATTATATGAAATTAATTGTTAATTGACGCAAAACTTTATCCTAAACAAATTCAGTCGCCATTCAGTCGCCGCAACAATATGTTCTGCTTGTATTTCATTGTTTTGAAAATGTAGTAATATTTCTAATATTAAATACGATAGTAAGGACTTCTTCACCTAATAAACTACCTGACGTAAGTTCCTAACTTCTTAAAATAGGTATTTTTTAGAGCGCATGTAAAATTACATTAATTTTTTCGAATTTTTATCTTTAAATCAGAATCCATATTGATATTATTAAATTATAACTATAATTTTAAAATTGCTTCATTTGTCAGGGTAGCTCATAAAAGTACATGTGTAAATAGTGAGAATTCCGCAAGAACTATTTGAACGGTTCAAGAACTGTTACAAACTATTTCTGAAAAAAAAAACAAAACAGGATTATTCTGAAGAAACCAAAACGATATATTTACAAAGTGCACATATACAGATTGTTACCGAATTTGTTAAAATGCGACCAAAAAAGTTAAGATCTGCAAACTGTATTTGCAACTGTTATTTTTTATGTTTATTGTGTTTTCCATCAAAACTTAAATAAATAATTTACCAACATTTGGATGTATCAATCTTTAAAACTTCGATGCAATGTTGCTAATGTCAAATATATTCAAAATTACCATACACTACATACCGTTACCATACACTAGTAAATATAACCTGCCACTTTTCGAAAAAATATATTTTTTTTATTTTCTCCCCAGAATATACTATTAATTTTTTTATATATAGACACTATTTTCTAGCCTTCCTACATAATTATGGAAATTATAAATTAGAATAACAATATCCTACAGTCGTCGATTATAACTTTGTTTTAACTGTAATAATTACCCTAATCAGAAAATGAGATTCTTAGAGTGCGAGAAACACCTATAACCATAGACCACCTAGACTGACTGTACCTAATTCCAATGTACGGGTACCCAGTGAATACAAATTGCGGGGAAGTGGAGTGTGCGAGGTAATCTGACTGCGCATACCTTCGAGCATCTACTACAGGTCCGGATTAAACAATATTTTTACACTTATGACTATATTTATTTTTCAAGTTTGGAATTCAGAAAATAATATATTTTAATGTATTACTTATATTAAATAAACCTACAAAATAATTTAAATATGTTTATTGTCCTTTAAGTAATGTTTGTTAAATATTTGTCTTTTCGTATACAGGGTGTCTCATAATTAGCTGCCAACCCTGAACAGGCCGATTCTATGATCAAAACTAAGTAAAAAAGTTCATATGAACATGGGTCCGGAAATGCTTCCTAAGGACACAGCGATCCATTGAAGAGGGAGGAATGGAAATCATTTTTTTGCAATATCTCTCAATCGCGTTGTGATAAATGAATGAAATTTGG
>NW_019422068.1:0-4355 GCF_000390285.2 Anoplophora glabripennis
CAGTCATAAATGATTAATTAGGATATACAGTGTTCAAATTAATTCACTTCGCGGGGCCTCCTCCTGTCTTGACTGAGACCCGCCAGCTGAGAAGTTAGACCCGCCAGCTGAAACCCGCCGGCCGCCGCGGGCTAAGGCCTGTTCTCCTGGCGACCACGCTTTTTGCAGCACCTAATGGGCCTCTATCAACTGTGGTCGAGATTACAGAAGCAATATGTAAGTGGTGCCATCTTCACGGCGCCATTCAGATTACTCGAAATTAATATAAATTTAAATTCAGTGATGGGGATATTTACTCTGATTTAGGTACAACTAAACCAAATACGTGAAGAATATATTTAAGGAGTACCTATATTTGAGTGAACGTACTCAGATTTAGTTTAAATATATTCACAAATGAGTAAAATGATCAAAATGCCCAATATTGAGTGAAAATGTACTCGACAATTTCACTCAATAGATTCACTCCGAACTCTTATTGCTTTCACTCCCACCGATTTTTTTTTACAGTGAATGTGTGTATTTTTTANAACTGTAACGTATTTAACAGCTGAGATACAGACATGTTCAAAAGTGTCACAATAACGAGAAACGCCCTGTAATTCAGAAACAAATGAAGATAGCAAATTTTTGATTTTGAATTTACCATGAAAATCGAGCTCGAGAACGTGGTATCAGATTTATCATATCTTTAGTAGTTTCTGAAATACCCTGAAATACCACCGAAAATGGACCAGCCTGTACACTGTAAAAAAATGCATTCAATTTTACTCAATCACATTCTGTCCACACCCGATTGAGTGAAATTTTCACTTTCGTAGTATGAGTACAACTGAGGGAAACTATAGCATCAGAAATGAGTGAGTTACTGCTAACTATCAATTGAGCGACTTTTGACTCTATTCTGAGAATAATGTATAAAACCAATTTAGAGTTGACTTTTTCTCAAATATGACTTAAATTTAACTATTATTGAGTAATTTTTTACTCAGACTTGGTTTTTAATTAACTAAATATTGAGTGCAAAAATAAATCAGTCATAAATGATTAATTAGGATATACAGTGTTCAAATTAATTCACTTCGCGGGGCCTCCTCCTGTCTTGACTGAGACCCGCCAGCTGAGAAGTGAGACCCGCCAGCTGAAACCCGCCGCCGCGGGCTAAGGCCTGTTCTCCTGGCGACCACGCTTTTTTGCAGCACCTAATGGGCCTCTATCAACTGTGGTCGAGATTACAGAAGCGATATGTAAGTGGTGTCATCTTCACGGCGCCATTCAGATTACTCGAAATTAATATAAATTTAAACTCATTCAGTGATGGGGATATTTACTCTGATTTAGGTACAACTAAACCAAATACATGAAGAATATATTTAAGGAGTACCTATATTTGAGTGAACGTACTCAGTTTTAGTTTAAATATATTCACAAATGAGTAAAATGATCAAAATGCCCAATATTGAGTGAAAATGTACTCGACAATTTCACTCAATAGATTCACTCCGAACTCATTGCTTTCACTCCCACCGATTTTTTTTACAGTGAATGTGTGTATTTTTTATTTATACACACTTCTATATTGTTGGTATTCCTATTTAGGTAAATTTAGTGTATGAGTAATTTTGTTCTTTATAAATTTAAACTTCAATGTAATTATAATTTTTATTGACAAACAAACCATGTTGAACGTACATCAATAGTTATAATTCTCTTTTAAACGACCATCTCAATTTAGTGACCAACTTTTGATTCCCCTAGGGTGGTCGGTATTAGAAGCTACTGTATAAAGCTAGGAATCCCATATCATATATCAGTACCGTAGAGGTAAATAGTCGTAAGTCCACTTTTTGGCAAAATTGAGTTAATATGGTTTACTTCATTCTTGGTTTAAGTATGTCATTGTGGTAAAACATGGTAACTCCAAATTTACTGGTTGCCTACATTTTCAAGTTAGAATAAGTAGTAAGTCCAATTTTGCAACGAGGTAAACAATAGTATCTCCGGGACTGCCATGTTCACAGGCAAAACAACAAAATAGTAAACAGTTGTAAGTCCAGTGCGAACGCCGTTTTTCGTGTTTATGTTTACTGTGTTTATTTTTATAATTACCTGTGTGTTTAGCAATTGATAATTATGTCTTGTAATAACAAAGGACGTAAATTTTTGCGAAAAATAGTTGGTAACCGAGTGTGTAAGATGATGGATCAAATAGAAAGGCAGAGTATTGACGGTAAGTGAGGTTATAGGTTATATTTTGTGTTATATTGGTTTAGTTTAGCTTGTTATTTTTGATTTGCTATTAGAAATAGAACCAGTTTTATTGTATTCATATAAAAAGCTTAAATATTTGGTTGAGCTGCTAAGTAGGTAGGTAATGCAAACAAAATATCAACAAATGGACATACGGTCTTTTACCATTACCGTGATTTGTCTTCTGTAATCTATCGGAGTTAAATTTATCTGCTAGTGTAGAGTAATGATAAATGAAATAAATGTAAAAAAGAGCTTTAATGCAAAACTATAAGTAACGTTAATCGTTCTTGAATTTTAAAGTTTAAAATCTAATAAAATAATTTTGGCATTGGTGTTTTTTATTTTTTTCTAGATTCATCAGATTTGAACTTACCTGCTGCTGGAATCATGCTTACTGAAGAAAGCGACAACCGGACCTTAATGCCGGACTCTAATAATAATGGTATGTGTTATTTTTTTTTTATATTTTGTATTATAAGTTTATTTTACATGATTTACATGATATTGTGTGAATGAGCATTAGTAATTTTAAAATATTAATCTTTTTCAGATCCGCCATCAACTTCTGGATACTTTGCTGCATCCCACTCTAAGCTTAGCATTCAACAATTGGTTGACTACAGTGATGACAGCGATAGGGACCCAAACTATATTCCAAGCGACGAAAGTACTGATGACGACAATGCCGTCAATACCAATACGGTTTTTTGTAATGTTGAAGGCAGTAGTGAAATCCAGCATGACAAGACTGATGAAGTCAACAACATGTCACAAATACATGAAATGAGCACTAAAATTCAGCAGCCAAAAAAACGTATGCGGAGAACTGAAACATGGCAGGTCACTAAAAGGTCTGCAGCAACTCGAGCAGGTCTTGAACATATATCAAAATCAGGCAAAAAAAAAGGGCAAAGTCTTTAAAACCAGGATGTGCGTCGTGTAGGAAAAACTGCACACAAAAAATCAATGATGAAACTCGGCAGCAAATATTTAATGCCTACTGGAATGAACAAAAAACATGGGATCTAAAGAGACAATTTGTCCGTTCTCATATTATGACAAAACCAACTGAACGGCATAGACCAAAGGATAATAGTAGAAGTGGGCAACGCAAACAGGCTATTTTATACAACTTTGATATAAAAACAGGAAACCATCTAGAAAAAATAGAAGTTTGCAAAACGTTTTTCTTAAATACATTGGCAATATCAGAAACAGTAGTTCATAATGCTTTAAAGAAAGATGTGAGCGGTGGATTTGTCACTATGGATATGCGAGGACGTCATGTTCCACCGAATAAACTTTCCAATGATGTACTTAATAATATTCGTGTACATATAAACAGTTTTCCTTCTTATGAAAGCCACTATTCCCGCCAAAAAAGCTCAAAAAAATATCTTGGTCCTGAGCTTAACAAAGGAAAAATGTATAAATTATATTTAACTAAATGTGAACAGGACAAACTTCCTAAAGACCAAATTGCTAAGTTCTGGGCCTATAAAAAAATTTTAAATTCTGAATTTAATGTAGGTTTCAAAACTCCTTCAGCCGATACGTGTGACAGTTGTGATAAGTTTATTTTGCAGCTAAAGGAATCCGCCAATGATGCCCAAAAGTCTACTATCCAAGAGCAATACAGTAGTCATCTTCAAGATGCTGACGTGAGATATAAACTTAAAAAAAGTGATAAAGAAGTAAGCAGAAACTCACCTACAACAACCNTATCGAGATGATTCTTTTTTTAATTTGTGGTAGCGTGAAAATTCATGAGCATTGAAGCTATGGTATTAACATTATTTCAACCCGAGATTTAATTTTTTATTTAGCCTTGCTCTTCCCACTCGTTCGCTAGACCGAGTAATAGAACGCATCGCCACTATCTTCTTTTTTGCAATTAAATACGTCGTTGAATTTCACATTAATATTAATGTAGGACATGAAAATATAGCTCTTAATGCATACTCTCTCCAAATCGGCTCTTAATAATTAAGGGCACTGCGATTAAATAAAAAAAAAAAAGTCTCAGCTTCGAATCAACTTAGAACAACGTTTTTTTTTAAGTTCGAAGAAAAATGGTACTAACTAAACTATAGACGTTACTA
>NW_019422069.1:0-4314 GCF_000390285.2 Anoplophora glabripennis
TTTTTATTATTATTCCACTCAAACCTTTGGTGTACAGTGTTGAACAAAAAATTAATATTATTAAATGGCATTGTCGTGCAGAAAGTGCAGAGGAAGTCGTTGGTCGATTTATATTTTCATACCCCGACGAACCAGTCCACACCGTTTTGAATATTTTCATAAGTTTGAGGAGTGTGGATGTGTTAACTGGTGTAGGAAATGTAGCAATCAGGAATTTCGTCAAATTCCTGAAGCAAGGAGAAAAAGAGGTTAATGTCTGTGATTTTGCGGAAGTAAGTGGAGCCGTGTTCTTCCTCCCAAATTTCCGAAGAACTTGACATTCCAAGTCGTACTGTTCGTCGCATCTTAAAAAATAATGGTTACAAAGCCTATAAAATGTAAACATCTCAAGATATTATTCCTGGTGATCAAATAAGGCGTATGGAGTTTTGTGAATCCATTAGGGAAACAATAGATGAAAATAATGAATTTGCTAGGCAGATTTTATTTACACAGGAATCATCTTTTTCTCTACTTGGCTGTCATAATCCTTCAGTGGTCCAATATTGGTCCCGGGAAAACAAGCATTTAAGTATACCATTAAGAACGCAGTACCCTCAAAAGGTGAACGTTTGGGCTGGCATTTTAGGCGATAATATTGTGGGTCCCTTTTTTATTGATGGTAACTTATATGCTGAGAGATACTTGCATTTATTACAAAATAGTGTTGTACCAGTTGTACGAAACTTGGATGTAAATTTTGAGGAAATGGTTTCGGCAAGACGGATGTCCTGCACACAACTCAAGACCAGTTCAAGATTATTTGCCTTTTCCTGAAAGGCTTATTTCTACAAGACGTATGATTCCTTGGCCTCCTCGATCTCCAGATCTGACACCCTTCGACTTCTTTTTATGGGGTCATTTAACGCAACTTCTTTACAAACATCGACACAAAAGAGTCTCAAATTTGGACAAATGACGGCTTAAACTTAAAATAAATAAATATTTTAGGATCAGTTACTCCTGATATTTTGTCAAATGTTCGTTAAGAATTTTACGACAGATTAGGGCATTGTGAAACTCAAGCAGGTGGTTTGGTTGAACACCGTATTAGTTAATAATAAGCTTTCATTTAATAAGCATTTGAAAATAATTCATTATTTTGCTTAAGAATTACCACTCATTTAATTTTAGAATACTGTTTTAGTTTTTACTAAAGGATATAAATAATTTGTAATAAATTGGAATGCTTTAGTATGGTCTCAAAACCTCTTGTCATTCTTGTAAAAAAATATCGTACAAATAGGGTAATTACTGTACGTATGGCAACAGTGCTGCCAATTGGAGAAAAATATATATTTGAGGTTGATACTACATTTTAAGGTACATTTTCAGAACCTACTTCTCTCTCAATTATTTCAAGATGATTTGTGGCAATGCTGGTCGAGCTGCTTTTAGAGATCACCCGGTGAACCTGTCGTTCGTCAGAGAACCGCAGCACATATTAGTCTACGGTGCCTTATAAGACGTATCTGCCGAAACGACTTACATACATACTTTGTCTGGTACTTATACCGCTGATGCCTGGTTAGGTAAATAGTGAAAATGTAGGTATAGAATATCATATACCCAAACGAGAACGCAATGAACTTCTTGAGGAAGAATACGGAATACCATGTTGCTGCCAACGGAATACAAGTATATAAAAATATTTGAGGATGTGATTTAAAAAAAAAGTTTGTATGAACCTTTGTCCTAAGCTTAGTTTTTGAGATACAAGTTTCTTGCAGACTGAAGAAATTCGGGTCAATGGCTTAAATAAATGATTTTCTATTAACAAAATTTTGAAGCCACTGAGTATTTCGAATATAATGGCCACAGAACTTCAAATACTACATTCTATAAATAGAAAGGTAATAAAATAATCACTTTGGCTTCTAATTCTCACGGCACTGAAACTGTTCATAGAAGATGGAAGAAACTAAAGATGGTACAATTTGACACTCAACTAGGCTCAAATTGTGGAAGGTTGCAACCGATTTACGGTTAATCAGCGACGCCACTGCCGACATTGATAGGCGCTACAAAAAATAGTGGCATCGAATATTTTGAGGATGCAAAGAAATGTGGCATCGGTTATTTTGAGGATGCAAAGAAATTATTTTTGTAAATGCGTATGTCATACCTAAACAAGAAATGAATCTAAAATGACACTTAGAGAAGTAAAAATTATATACTTAACTTTATTTTTTGTTGTTCAGTACAAAATTTATTAAAAATCTTATATAAAATTTTAATTAGTAACAGTAAATAATAAAAACAACTTTTGACTATCTGACTTTGTCATAACTTTTGCTAACAGTTATAAAAATTACAAACCTAGTAACTTTCCCGTAAGACGATAAAAGGTATAACTTAAAATCCTCATTGACAATTATTGTTCTTTGATATTTTTCTCTTTTAATAAAGTCAACTTATTTTTGGTGTAATCACTTTTTTCATCGATTTTTCTTATCAAATTTTCTTTTCCTTTCAAGATTCCAAGCAACTCATTAGTTAACGCTGTTCTAAGCGTTTTGAACATGTCATTCTACTTTGGGGCTTAGCATGGGCTCTCAGTGATCCATTTTAGGGAAGTTTTCGGGTAGCCTGAGATATAACTGATCCTTCTGTCATTTCCAAATCCAGAGCCTGCAAAAAAAATTTGATGAATATATGCAATCTCTAATAGATATTGAATTTTATCAATTGATGATAGTATTATAAACGATATTATACATTATACAAATCCGTATATTGAAAAAACGAAAAATGAGTTTAATTATAGTACAGTAAGTGACAATAAAGTTACAACTATGTAAGTCAGAAATTATAGCTTCGTTAGGATTATTGTTTCTAATTGGCAGTAAAAAAGTCGAACTAATGCCAAANGATAAAGAAACAACAACGTAAAAAATTGGATAAACTGGCCATAATTAGAGTAGTTTTCGACAACTTTGAAGATAACTGTAAGAAATACTATAGTCACAGTCAGTTTGTAACCATAGATGAAAAACTATAACCTTCTAGAGGAAGATGCAGCTTTATCCAGTATATTCCGAAAGAAACTTTTGGTCTTGGTGATGCGAAAACTTATTACACCAGTGCTCTTAAAGTTTACTGTGGCCAACAACCTGAGAGGCTCTATTGTAAATCTAATTTCCTTCTATATATTGGGCATATAAAGGGTACCAATAGAAATCTGACTATCCTTTGGCATGTTCACTTTAGAAACAAAGAAATTACAACAATCGGTACTATGCAATAAAATAAATCAGAATACCTCCTTAGTTTTTACCCCACAATGATCGTGCAATGCGATGCCATGAAGAAAAAGTGTGTATGGTGTCTCGCATTCCGAAAAAGCCAAAATCTGTTGTATTACTTTCTACTATGCACGAATCCATAGAAATGTAAGTAACGCAGTAGAAGGTCTTGAGAAAGGTGAGCATACAACCATTGCCCTCTGAGATTTAACAAAGGCCTTCGATTGTGTTCCTCATGACCTACTAATTAAAAAGTTAGATCACTATGGGGTGAGGGGTTTGTCTTTGGAATTTTTTAAATCACATTTACAAAAGAGGTCTCAGTGCGTTGTAATTAATAACACATCATCTCAATTCATGTGTATTAAGCAGGGTGTGCAGGGTTCAATTATGGGACCAATATTGTTTCTGTTATTCATCAATGACCTTCATTATTTTATTGCACCTAATAAGTGTGTACTGTTCGCGGATGATACGACACTGGTCATATCCCATGATAATTTTTTCTCTCTGAATCTACTCCTGGAACAACTTGAAAATAACGTAGAACAATGGTTCGTTGCTAACAAACTGAAACTTAATAACAGTAAAACTCAAAAACTCTATATTTCTTCTAATTGTGAAAATATAAAAGGCAAGTGTGTTAAGTTACTTGGGGTAGTTATAGACGGCAGTTTAAGTTGGTCCGCCATGTTGCATATCTCTTGAAGTCGCTCCCAAGCACCACTTTTTTATTACGACAGCTAAAGAATATAGTTGATACTATTTCCTAAGACTTTATTTATACTATTTATTTATAAGCCACTGTTAAAAAATATTAACGCTGTTCAAAATCTAAAGCTGGTAGTATATTTGAAACACGCGCCCACTCCCGAGATAATATAGGGCGCGCCTGCGCGTGGGTTAAGTTATAAATGTAAGCGACGACCAAATCAGAGCAAATCAGCTGGACGAAGGTCACGTCATCCGCTCTTATCGAGTCACGTGATCATAATGTAAACTGTAAAGCAAGTTGACGAGATGAGTGTTA
>NW_019422070.1:0-4306 GCF_000390285.2 Anoplophora glabripennis
AAATATGGAAATAAACCCAAAATGTGTCAAAGCCAAATCAAATGTTCCTAAGTTCTCATCACATAAACTTAAGTACGTCCGTACGATATTTGTTGAGTTGGATTTCCAAAAAGACTCCTGCGTCACTTTCTTGGAATTAACCGCATTCGACACACGAAGTAGAAAGACATTGGGGGATGCCCGACGACCCGGTAAATTGTTATAGTAATTCCGATAACAGAACTTTATTGGCTTATTATTTTCTTGGATTTCGATGCAACAAATATTGTACGGACTGTACTCATTTTTTTCTATATACAGGGTGTTTCAAAAAGGCGTTGCCAAACTTGCGGTACAAAATTTTTGCATATAAACCGGAATCGGAAATGAACCGTTTTGACCCTGGAGCAATTTTTGTCCAAAAACGTAATGTCGTTGACACCAAAAGACTTCCATATTTAAGTAGGTAATTTTTATTAAGGATAACGCAAAAATAATAAATTTATAATTGTGCAAAACGGCGACCCCTAACATTGTTACATTTTGTCCGTCGCGTCGTATCCTTGACTCGAGCGACCGTTGTAACATGTGCGGATGTTGCTGCACGAAAAGGCAGGCTGCCATCGCTCTGCCTAACAGTTCATCTTCGGTGGCTACAGGGGTTTCATAGGCCAAGGACTTGATGTAACCCCGGAGGAAAAAATCCAACGGGTTAAATTGAGACTTCGCGCTGTCCGCGAAAATTTTCTACCGCAATGTCTTCTATAACCCCCCCAAGTGCGGTAAAACCTTTTTGAAACACCCAGTATAAAACATCATAATATGAAAAATCATGGGCAGATTCGAAAGGCTTGGCTACACTACATTATTCTAACACTGGACGATATTTTTCAACAGAATGTCCATCTCTCGATTTAAAAATAAGAATAATGTGTGCTCTGTCCATATACCTATTAAAAAAGTGTCCTTCCAGAAGAGTTTTATTAGAAACTAAGAATAATGAATCTTTTGTCCAATAATTTCTTTATTATATATTTCCGTATTTTGAGGATTAGGTATTTTTTAAAGCAAACCCCTTTTGCATGTGTTTTTTTTTTAATGTAAGTAATGAAAAAATAAAAACAAGCTATGTCCTCCAAGTACATACCTGATTTTGTCTGACTACATGATAAGCGTACTTCCTGCTTCCGGTTTCCAACCCTTTGTATGCAACAGGCTGGAATCCTAGGCGGGTTACATAATATGAAGCGGCCTACAAAAAAAAATCAAAGTACAATTTAATTTTTTTTGTCCAAGCAAATTTTAATTTTTTGTAGCTGTAGATGGAAGAGGTATGCAACCTAAAACGTTTAAAAAATGAACAAATAAAACTTTTTTTAAAAAATGAATTGAGAGAGTTGTTGGAAGCTTTTATTGTCGATAGCTGTATTACGAATTATCAATTATCAAGTTGTTTATCAATTATTTAAAAACAATGTAGTAACAATATTATTTTGTAGTTTATTTTATTTTTTATTATGACGAAAAGAATAAACTTCAAAAATTTACAATGATTTTGATACTGATAGAAGCAATAAAACTGTCAAGGAAGATAAAAAATTACCCACCTGTTTGGCGTTACCCACGTAGAAAGTCAAATGGTCAAAGTATAAAAATTTCCCGTTTTCTGGCTGTAACAAAGCAATAAATGTAAGTTAACCTGAAGTCCTGGTTGAATATAAAGGTCTTACCTTCGGTCCTTTGTCAGTATAAGTGGTCTGTAAAATAACGTATATATTTATTATTAGTTTCAGTTTCATTTGGGTATTAAGGGAAGACAGAATGAAATGGTAATAGATGTTAAACAAACAGTTAATGTTCCTACCTTGTTAAAGGAATTACGTCATATTTGCAGAAGCTAAGGCACAAACAAATCATATAATAGAAGCTAAGGTATGATCCGTACAATATTTGTTAAGATATAATTTAAATATAATATTTTTCTCTTCTACGTTGTTTTTAACGTGAGACCATATCATTTCAATCTGATGAACGGTAGGTAAACGTCACGCTGCCAATGCCTTTTTACCTCGGGTGTCGAATGCGGTTAATTCCAAGAAAGTGACGCACGGGACTTTTTGGAATTTTATCTCAACAAATATCGTACGGACTGTAATAGATGTTGCTTAAATTTGCTATTTTTTAATTTATAAGAGACTATGAGCATATGTTATTAGTGTTTATAAAAAAACACACGAAAGTAAACCGAAAATTAATATATTATTATTTATTGTCAAATAATAATTGTAGGTATAGACTTTCCGAAGTCGGTTGAACATGTATAAAAAAGCCTAGCAATAAAATTTAATGAGTTTCATAGGCGTCCCTAAAAAAATTTTCTGCTAATGTGTAGAAAAGTTCTATTATATGTTTATTTGGCCATCAATATATTAATTATTTATGTCCTCAAACAATTTTATTATGATATTTTATTATAATTATGGTTATGACATATCAAAAAACATTTACATTTTCATTAAAATATATCACTGCTCGGCATTGCTCTGCACTGCTAGGCAATTTGTCAACAATTGAAATTTACGGCCGATCGCCCAGTGCGCCTGTGTTTGTGCGCCGTTTACCCGCGCGCGCATTGTTCAACTGGGCGTATTCTTTCTTTCCACCTCTACGTTTAGTTCGACCAGACCTGTATGTGGGTATGGCTAAATGAACAAGTGTTTCAAATATTTCAATGCCGAGTTGCTGCGTAACGCCCGAACCTAGGACATACTGCCTAGCTCTTTGATCTTCAATTGAGATCGGAAAGACTATACTATATGTTTTTTAATTTATGAGCTTTTTTAAGAGGCGTCTATCCAAATGGAATTAATAAATATTAATAGGTATGTTGAAACAAAAATTTTAGAAAAAATAAAAGTTTGAAACGATGATTGCTGTTAATTTAAAGGCAATCCGAGAACTGTTTTTTTTTGCGTTTTTGTATTTTTCTAATTCCTATTTAATTATTAATTTCATCTCCAAAATACATTTACATAAACGACAATACTCATATAAAAACCTACTTTACCCAAGTCATAATTTTTTAAAATATTTATTATAGACTAGGCGGTATCTGTTTTGGTTTGGGTGAATCGTATATCCACGGAAATTTTTGGCTTTTTGGCTTTCAAATATCACTAGAAGCGAAAATTTTTCTATGCGCATAAAAAAAACGTGGGCTTAACTTTTGGCGGCACAATATGTTAAAAAAATTCGAAAAATGTCATATGTTTCTTCCTTATGTACCTTTTCATTTTAGGCGAAAATGGAAGAGGAAATGGTTTGTAATTAAATTTTACAAAATATGACTAGTTACAAATCGAATGAATCATGATTATTATTGTAAAAATCGAAAAAATCGCCAAAAATGGCGTTAAAAAACATTACTTTTTAGAGAATTTTTTTGGGGTCTTTAAGTTGGGTATAGGACCTTCATACTTGGTTCAAGAAAAGTTCATGTTATGTAGAATCACACCAAATTTCATCAAAATCGGTTCTATAGATTTTGCATAGTAATTTTGCCCAGCAAAAACCAAGGCCCTTAGATACTTTAAAATTTAATTACATATAGAAGGGCTCTCAAGCTTTCAAACGTTTTTTGAAAAATCTCTGATCGGCTATAACTACGTAACTAATTGACCAATCGATCTGTTTTTTTTTTTAAAGAAGCGTCCTTCCAATAACTGTTAAAACTTGCTTTAAAAAATTTGATTTGATTGAATATTCACAAAGTTATTATAATTGTTTATAAGTACAAAAATTCGAACAATGTTTAAACAAGCCCCAGAGCTCTTCTAATTGAGGGATTCGAATTTTTCAAACAGCGTTTGAAAGCTTGAGAGCCCTTCTATATGTGATTAAATTTTCAAGTATCTAAGGCACTTGGTTTTTGCTGTGCAAAATTTTGAAAATTTGCAGATTTTTTTCAAAATCTGGATTGCAAAATTATTATGCAAAATCTATAGAACCGATATTGATGAAATTTGGTGTGATGATTCTGTATAACATGAACTTTTCTTGAGCGAAGTATGAAGGTCCTATACCCAACTTAAATACCCCAAAAAAAAACCCTAAAAAGTAATGTTTTTTAACCCCAATTTTGGCGCTTTTTTCGATTTTTACAATAATAATCATGATTATTACAAATATTTTTTCCTCTTCCATTTTCACCTAAAAGCAACTCTTGAAAAGATACATAATTAAATAGGAAGAAAAATATGACAATTTTTTAATTTTTTTTAACATATTGTGCCGCCAAAAGTTAAGCCCCCGTTTTTTTAATGCGCAT
>NW_019422071.1:0-1971 GCF_000390285.2 Anoplophora glabripennis
ATGGAATTTTATACACAACGTTGGATTTTTCAAGAGTTTTAACAGAAGATTTAATTTTGGAAAATAATTCTGAACTAGTTTTGATATTTCTATTTGCAAAACGAATATTTAAATTTTTAAAAACATTTATTAATTTTGGGGTTAATGATTGTATAAAAGGTAGAGTACACAATTGGATCATTATCGTTACTAATACTAGTAATGTCATTATTATTATTATTATTTTCGAAATTTGTAACGGAAATAGAATGATTATTAAATTCAGATGAACTGAAAATTATTTTATTAAGGACTTTATTTGGGTAAGAATTGTTAAGCAAAACACCCCTTAACTCTTTCAACGAGTCTTCTCTAAAAAGTGGATGTGTTAGAAAGTCTACTCTATGTTTTAGTGCCAATACCAGGTTTATTTTCATTTTATAGTTGAGATATGGGTGGAAATTCAAGTATCTACCACTACTCATCGGTTTTCTGTACCATTTGGTACGCAGTACGTTGTGTTGATCACGAAGAGACAGTCATGTCTAGGAAGGGGATACAGTTGTTCACCTCCTTCTCTGACGTAAATTGGATATTAGCGTCGTAAGTATTAAAAATATTGAGTTGATTATCCACTTTATCCTGCGGGACTGCTAACAGTAAATCATCCACATATCTTTTCACGAAAGGGATATTGAAAGGTATCTTTGCCAAACAAAACCTAACCAAATCATCAAGTACAAAATTCACTAGAATATGAGAAATTTTGGAGCCCATTGGCGTGCCAAATACCTGTTTATAGTAACTATTATTGAATAAAATATAATTAGAATCGAAAATAAAGTCAAGGATAGATAAAAAACTGTTTAAATTTAATTTGTATTGTTGAGAAATAGTGTTCCAATTGTTTGTTAAACATTGACATTAAATTAAATTTTTTGGTAAATTAGTAAATAATGAGACTACATCAAAACTGACTACTATATAACCTAGAGGCAATTGAAAATCATTAATAAAACTACTGAAAGCAAAAGAGTCTTTGACATAGAAATCATTGTTCGTGTCATAAGACTTTGTTAAAATATCTGTTAAAAATTTTGACAAATTTCCATTTGGACAATTAATTGAAGAAACTATAGGCCGCATAGATAAAACAGGTTTATGAATTTTTGGAAGTGTATATAACCTAGGAGCTAATGAATTATAACAGGTCAAAGTCCTGGCTATATCAATATCTATAATTTTATTATTTTTTAATTTAGTTACAACTTTGTTTGCTTTTTGTTGCAATGTGCAAGTAGGATCACCTCTGAGTTTAACATAATATTTTGTATCGTCAACTAATAATTGTGTTTTATTGATGTAATCCTCCTTGTACATTACCACTGTGACATTTCCTTTATCACTTCTAACGACAATAACGCTAGGGTGTTGTCTTAAAAATTGCCTGCATGCAATGAAATTATTGATCAAAAAGTGTTTACTGTTATTATTTTTATGTAAAAATTTTGTAATTATATTGGTACATTGTGACCTAAAAAAATCCTTAGATTCATCATTTATTCCTGAAATAATGTTTTCAATGTCCGCAAGTAAAAACCGTAACTTAATGTCCTTAAGGGTTGGTTGATAACCAAATTTGGGTCCGAGTGCCAAAACCGATTTGACTTTGTTAGGAATCTCTATGTCAGTTAAATTTTTTAGCCAATTTTCTTGAATTTTAATTTTGTTATTTTCATAAAGTTTAAGACTTTCAAATTTTTGAATATTTTTTTGTTTAATATCATGAAAAATTCTATTGTATTTAATTTTAGTCCGTCTTTCAAATTCATTAATTATAGATTGTGGAATTGTCAATTTATTTTTAATTTCTGTCAATTTTCTAATTTTTTTAAGTCACAAATTGTCACTGAAATTTCTAAATTTAACAACTTTTGTCTCAACCTTAAATTGAAATTGTTGATCTGCCGTCCTGTTCGTCCTCCCTGGTGG
>NW_019422071.1:3735-4460 GCF_000390285.2 Anoplophora glabripennis
TCCACCTGATACCTTGGAAGATCTGCGAGGACGAATCATTAATGTATGTCGCGAAGTAACACCGCAAGTGCTCCAGAATGTTCGACAACGGTTTGAAGACAACCTGTATCATTGTATGCAAGTTGGCGGACAACATTTTCAGCATTTACTTGACTAATACCGTAAGTTTTGAAGTAAAATTAAATCGATTTTCGCATTTCTCGTCAAAAATATTGTTCGTATTTTCAAAGCTGCATATTTTCTAAAATAATGAATCGATTTTCAAAAAGTAAGAATCGATGTATAGAGAATTAAAAGCCCTTTCTAATAACCCCCCACTTGACCCCCATTCCCATTTGAAAAAATTTAGGGGATAGCACCCCCACTTAGGGGGTTGAAGATTTTGGTATGCTTTTTGAGCCAAAAGTTGTCCCCCTCAGAAACAAATTTGACCTGTTTTTGGATTTTGCCGAAAAGTTCTTTACTACCCTGTAATGCCTTGCGGTACGTTTTCGATGGGCTACCCTGTATATATATTAAAATATATTTATTTTCTTGGGAATTGGGTTCTGGTGTGATAGTCGATTAAAAAAAGGATAAAAGAAACAGCAGCTATTTCTTTCTTGACGTTTCGTTCCTGATCAGGAACTATTTCAAAAGGCTTTTATTGTTAAAATTGTTATTGTTAATTAAATAAAACCTGAAATACAAACAAACTACTTAATATTTAGAAACAATTTTTTCTG
>NW_019422072.1:0-3500 GCF_000390285.2 Anoplophora glabripennis
TTCATCGCATGATTTGTTCGAAAGGTCATTAAAAATGAAAAAACCGCGGAGTGCTATTAAATTAGAGGGTTGAAATTGAAGATAGGGGTGAAAAACCACTTCTGTAGTTTTTTAAATATAGCACGAAAACGAAGCAAAATTTCGGTATAATTCATAGGAAAAATTTTGTAGATAATTGAATTACTCATCGAAATGGCTTATTTAAAAAATCGTTAATAAACAATTTTAAAGAAAGCAAAAAATAAGATTTTTCTATTTTTTTTACTTTTTTAATAAAATAATTTAGTAATAACTTGAGAATTTAAGTACAATAAAGTTTATTAATAATGTATATACAGTGTGTCCACGGATGGAGTTGACAAGAGGAGAAACGATTTTGTTTAATGTCACTTTTTATAAAAAGTTCTGCCCCTCGAAAAAATGAGACTGTCATCTTAGATTAGATATACAGGGTGCTCATAAATTAAAAAAAACACGAAAATACTCAAGAGAGAAATACCATTATTTATTATTTTACACAACATTTTTATAAAACAAACCTGTTTATAACCTCAAATAATGTCCTAATACAAATTTTAAAATAAAAATTTCAATTCTCTCTTACTCTATATGTATAGCTACTTCCCACTTCAAAAATTAAAAAAAATTTTGATTTTATTTTGCAGTAGGAATTTTTGAGCAAGTAATGAATTATTGAAATGGATTTTACTAGAAAACGGCTCATGCTATTAAAATCTAACAAAAGTACCTTTTTTATGCAAAATATGATAATATTTTCATATTTCCGGTTTAGGAAGTAAAAAAATAGCGTACAAAAAAGATTGTAAAATTTGCCCCATGTTACCGCATTTTCTTAGGCCCCTGTAGCAAATTTTGATTTGTATATTATACCGATTATTAAGCATATAAATAATAATACAAGCCCAAAATTTCGCAATTTAATATTACTTGTAAATCCTTTTGAAGTTATGAAATAAAAACTGTTTCCTGAGTTACTTACCCCTTCAAGGGGCTGTATCTCCCTTAGGGACCGCCACTGACAAAAACTCTATTAAGGTTTTCATTATATTTCGACATGTTTTACATACTCTCCAATTTTGAGTACTTATTTCGTTAACACCCTGTGTAAAAAAAAGATTTCATAATTGCCACCTCAGGACTGTATACCGCCCAAACGGAGCAACTTTGAACTAAGGTAAGTTTAAGTTTAAGACTTTGAGCCGTACTGTAGAGCGTTGTAAAGACTTTTTAGGGACACCCTGTATATGATTTCAGGAGTATTTTCCGAAAATTTCATAAAGAACAATTTTAAGAAAATCGATTTTTGCCACATTGTTAATTGCAAAATTATTTTTGCAATAAAAAAATTAGAGCGATGCTGTCAAGTAGAAAATTTCATTTAAAACAAAAATGATCCCTTGCATTTCTTTTCGCAGACATTTTTCAGAGCGGTAGCACAAAAATATACGTATACGTTCAAGTCCCATCCCGTAGAAGCTTATCTTTCTCCTGTCCCTGTAACTGCCCTTAACATCCACTGATTTTCCCGACCGGGACCTGTGAGGTCAGGGACAATAACCGCCAACGACAGATCGGTGCCGCTTAATAACCTTCTGACACGCCTCTCTATTTATTTTCGCTATTCGTCCTCGTAAATTGCTTATTTTTTTTATTGTTATTGCCCGTATTGAATTTATCGAATTGTCCCTTCTCGGTAATAAAACCCAGTGTGTTTTTAAATCGGGCTTTGAGAAAACAAACTTATAAAGGTAGCTTCCGCATAAATATGAGCCACACCCTGTATGCTGTTCTTCAGTGCTCGTCAAGGTACATCTCTCCATAATTTTTAATTTTATGGGGGCTATTATAAATATTGAATATAAGCAAAATTAAATTCCATCAAAAGTCTGCGTGAATTCATCAAAGCTCAGCCAAAATCCTCATTGAGATTCGTGGAATTGGAATTGAACATCTCAAAAACACTAATTTGTCGCATTTTGAAGCAGATATACCAGGGCGGATCTGCTTTGATGTGGATGTGAGAGGGGACAAGCAATTTTTTTCTGGATTACCTTCAGTACAACTCCCATAATAAAAGTGTAGATCCCTAGATCTGGGCGAGGTCCGGAAAATTTTCAAAATTGCAAAAATGGGTAAAGAATTGAAAAAAATACGTGTTTTATCCGAGTTTTTTACTTATATCTTGCCTATACCTATGCACTTTTGAAGAATATTGAACAGGAAAAAAGTTTTAGAATTGAATTTTGCACAATATATATACTGTAAGTTAGAAATGTTTAAATTTATTACCGATGTTGCAAAATAACAATGATTGATGAAAAATAGGCAAAATAATAAAGTTTTTTAGATAATTCTTTTAAAATATTTTAATTACTCCTAGGACATTCTAATTTTGGCAAAAAAGACATTAGAGTATAATAAAACAACACATGCACGTAGGTACAAGTTATTACTAATAAATATTGAAAAAAGTCTGATGTTGTTTAATGTATAGTTTTACACAGTTTTTCAATTTTTTAAATGTTCAATTTTCTTTATTTCAATTGGAAGCATGTTATAGAGTTTAGGGCCATAGAAAAATATTGAATGTTATGTATGGGCTTTTTTAAATAAAGGCAGGCTTACAGATAAATTCTTTACAAATCTAGTCTCTTTATTTTTTGCACAATATATGTAGTTTTATTATTGAAAGTCCACAGCAAACAATGCTTGCTAAAAATATTTCTTACATTAAAAAAACCTGTTTCCTTGTATAACTGATTAGTTGAATAACATTTATTTCTTTTAAATATGATTTTTATTATGGTGTTTTGAGCAGTTTGAACATTATGTAAGAAGGTGTTACTTAAACCAGCCCATGTTATATAATACCGTATGATTGATTCTGTTAAGGAATAATATAACATGGTTAAATTCTGTTGTGATAAAATTTGTCTTAAAGTGTAGAATTGGTGTGCTAGTTGTCTAAGCTTTCTTGATACATAAGAAGCATGCTCATCCCATCCCATGAGGTCCTGATTCAGGATAATACCTAAGTATTTAATGCCATGTACTTTCTGTATATGAGAACACAGACAATCATTATTGTTAGAACAGTCAGTGTTATGAATTTTTAACACTTCGGTTTAGGCTGATCGTATTTGTTAAGCTAAAAGTTAAAAATTGTTTTTTTATATTTAAACTTAATTTTTATATTAACTATTATTTATTGTTAAAAGATTTAAAAAAGAATAAAAAGCATTTGAATTTATTGCAAAATTCTCAAAATTAAAAAATATCAATGAAAATAATGTGGTCGATAAAATTACAATTTTAACGTCTTGAAAATTTAATATAGGTATAAAGTTTTTTTATTATATTTATTACTAATTTTATACAAAAAAATTTTTGCAACATAATCAAAATTAATTAAAAAAATATTAATCACAACCATTTTCAGTAATAGATATAATGCAATATAATACAACAATTTAAAATTT
>NW_019422072.1:3602-4347 GCF_000390285.2 Anoplophora glabripennis
TAAATAAATAAATGAAGCTATCGTTCATTTAAAAAGTTATTTCTTTTACATATTAAGGCAAAGTAAACTTGTTTTTTCAATATTTTGTTAGCTATTTAATTACGATTTAAATGTAAAATTGAAGTAAAAATTCACAAATTATTTTCAAATTATTATTTATTGTTAAAAGATTTAAAAAAGAATAAAAAGCATTTGAATTTATTGCAAAATTCTCAAAATTAAAAAATATTAATAAAAATAATGCGGTCGATAAAATTACAATTTTAACTTCTTGAAATTTTAATATATAAAGTTTTTTTATTATATTTATTACTAATTTTATACAAAAAAATTTTTGCAACATAATCAAAATTAATTAAAAAAATATTAATCACAACCATTTTCAGTAATAGATATAATGTAATATAGTACAATTTAAAATTTAAAATTTTTTCTATTTTTATGAGAAATAATAATTTGAAAATAATTTATGAATTTTTGCTTTAATTTTACATTTAAATCATAATTAAATAGCTAACAAAATTATGAAAAAACAAGTTTACTTTGCCTTAATATGTAAAAAAATAACTTTTTAAACGAACGATAGCTTCGTTTATTTATTTAATAATAGTAAAATAATTTCGAAATTGAAATTTTAATTAATATTCCGCTTAACAATAATTTTTGTGACATTTTTGTAAATTAAAAAAAATTAATTATAAAAGATGCATTTTTTCTGGGGTTCAGGGCTATTCTACGAATTCGT
>NW_019422073.1:0-4304 GCF_000390285.2 Anoplophora glabripennis
TTTTATTTGCCAAATAAAATGCAACATTTTCAAACTAACTGAAAAATCCATCTCACCCCATGGGGTTGGGTGAGACGGCGCACATGAAAAAATAAGAAAAATATAATAAATTTAAACATATTCTCTCCTGCCGCATAGCAAGCAGTGATTTGGAAAAGATGTGCATCCTTCATGAAGCCATTTTTGACAAGAAACACATTTCAACCACTCTTCTTGACTTGTAGTGTTCATGTAGATCTCGCCACATCCAATACACTCAGATTCTTCATCTGTGACATAGAAGCTGCTATCAGAATCATTTTGGAAATCAATATCTATATCACTATTCGAGGAAGAGTCACTGCAGCTCCTTATTTTTTTTTTTTGATTTGCCTTTTATATTTTTAGTTGGCAACCTCTTTTGGCATCTAAAAACAGATTTACATAATTTATTAACAAAATGTCTAACAAAATTGGCTGTACAGTTATAGGGTGAGATGGCGCACGCCATCTCTCCCAAAAACCTTGGGAGAGATGGCTCAGGCACGTACTCTCTTACAGCTGAATATTTAAACTTGATTTTAAGGTTAGAAAACGAATAGACACATGTTAATTCGTAGGGCAAGTAATGCAAGTGAAATGTTTAGGAAATTTGGCTTTTAAACATTATAAGCTCTTAATGCAGGAAAAAAATAAGGCATGATGAAAGCATATAATGAAAATATAATTACCTTTCTTGGTTCCAACGGACTCGATGCACTGCGCGTACATACGTTTAAGTGAAACTGATGGTCGCAAGTGGCGCAACGTTGCCAAGTGCTCCTCAAATTAAGAGAAATTGAAGTGGGCCGTCTAACCCACTGAGCCATCTCACCCGGGTTTACCCTATTATTAAAAAAAAAAATTGACTGAAAATTCGTGGCCTCCTAACCTCCTTATCGCTAATGTAATTACTATCTCGTAATTTTCATAATTCATTTTTGATTTATATTTTCAATATGTCAGTTACCTATTTATAGGTTAACTTTAACTACAAATTTTCAGGTTAACTTACATCTAAGGTTCTGGTTATCTTTATCATGAGATAACCAAGACATTGAAGTTAACCAGATGTCGTGAAAAAGCTCACTTGCAGTTAATCTTTGGTAAGAAATTAACTACAAGTTAATCACAGGTTGTGAAACTGAGTGTAAGTGATAAATAATTTAATAAGTACCCATTATTAACAAACTATACGTTCTTATAAATATTTATTCGCTATTAATCCACAGTTGAAGTAACTATTATTGGATAAGAAATATTAAGGCGGTTGCAATGTGGTACAGGGTTGTTTGTAGACCAGGTTCCCTTTTATGAAATTTTATTCAAACAAAAAGTGACACAACCGTTGCCTTCTTATAACTGCACTCTTTATAATAAGGCTACAGGTAGGTAAGTATTTGCACAATAGTATGAAACAAAAAGGGGTAATGTCTATTTTTCTCCACTAAACACTTCACATTAAACTTACCATAAAATATATCGCACCCTTGCTTCAAAAGTGTCACAAGTCAAAATCCTTCATTTTTCAGAAAAGATGAAAAAGCTCTAGCGACAAAAGTAACTAAATTGTTTAAAAACATTATTGATGATTATAAAGGTTTCAGCAAAGGGGCCAAAAACCAAATAGCATTTTGGAACCATTTTAACTGCAACTAACTGAAAATCAAAATCAATGGTGGTATTATGTCAAAAATTGAATTTTTTGAGTTGTGACACTTTTGAAGCGAAGGTGCGATATAAAGTCCGTACAATATTTATTGTGATAGAATTCCAAGAAAAGAATAAGCCAATAAAGTTCTCGATCGGAAGTACTGTAACAATTCAAAAACGAAAATAACCGTATTTTCGATGATAGGGGCACAGAAAAGTGGTTTACTTGCAAAATTATGAAGTTCTGGGCTACCTTTGTTATATGTATAAACAATTTTCGAAATATTCCTATAAATATAATATATGATTCAAATAAAACCAAAATACAAAGTGGTATTGAAAACCAGAAATTATTAATTTTTGAATCTGTCCATTTCTCTAATATATTTTTGTGGCTTTTCTTATCATACAATTTTGCTTAAAAATTTAAATTAGTGTACCGCTACTTTGAAATACCGATCTACAGAATTCAGAAGAATATACAGTATACTGTAAATGAAAGGAATAAAATGAAAATAGGTGACTGGACATAAATTCTGAAACAGGTCAATTTTTATTTGCAATTCTCTATTCATTCACAACCATAAATTTGGATAATAGAATTTTGTATAGTGCCAAAGTAGAAAATGGCGCAAATAACTCCGAAAGTTATAGACATAGGAAAGAGTTTACTGCTCGTCTTTTTCAGTATTTTATCTAAGGATTGTCAATTTGAAAATCTATTGTAGTTTGGATCGTTAAAAATACATTTTTTGTTGCAATTTTAAATATTTTCTTCAGCACTATACACTATCTAAACTTATTGATATTGTTGAATAGAGAATTACAAGACCTTTCAAAAGAGCTTTATAGCATGACCTACCTTAGCGGTGAGGTGGCTTGTAATCATTTCTGAGGGCTCTGTACTTCCCAACTGATTTTTTAATTCCTGATTCAAGCTAGTTTTTAGTTGAATCCGCCCCTCTATTTTCTCAGACCTTTATGGCTGCTTTGCTCCAGTTTTAGTTATATTAGGTTAGGCGAGAGCGGAACAATGTAATGAAACCCCTTTTTATGCTCGCATTTCGGTCGATATTGTCAGTTTTTGTTTATTTATCGCATAGTATTGTGCGTACCATTGTAGTGTTAATTATTTATTAATGAGCTTTTAGCATGTTTGACCCATCCCACAGGTATAGATTTTTATTTTCAAGTTTTATTCGGTTCACCTCTTTGAAAAGTAAGGGCGAAATTTGAACTTCATGTAATTGGATGATTTGAAAACTGCAATAAAAGGGTTACAATGAAGGAGCAGCAGAACAATAAATTTAAAAAAATATAAAGTACGCCTATACAGATTTGTTTTTAATATAACTGGGACCTACAAAGAAACTTTCGACCTGATTAAAATTTCGCTGTAGCAGTAGAACACTATTACTGTTTTATTCAATACCCCTGTAATTTGCATTTGGTTTTAACTGTAACAAAAATTATATTTGGCACTCCGAGCTCAACATGAGATCAATGTTTTTTACGCTCAAAAACCCGTTTAACGAGACATTTTCGATTCCCATTTGTCATGGAGCCCCCAATACAGCCCCGTACTTGTTGACAAGCCCATTTGTGTTGAAAGCTTGCACCCATCGCTCATTCCTATTCAATATACCCGGGACGCGATATCGCCATCAATGAAGTGTGAATTGTGCGACAGAAAATTCGAAATTCCCCGGTTATAGCTGGTAGTTGGAAATATATTTCTCCCGCCGGTGCGGGGAAGATAAAAATGTGTAGCCGCGGAATAGGTTTACAAAAATATGATGTGGAAATCTAGTTGGAGAGGTGGAGCGATTTATTTTACGTTTGTTTATCCCACGGATTCAAATAAAGTGTAACGTAAAACCTGATATATTTCTCTCGTTTCAAATGAAAACATGTTTACGTGTAAGAATGATAAAGGACATTACATACTATTTTTAAAACTGAATATTCATCGATAACTGGAACTTTGTATTGGTTTGTTTGATGGAATAAGTTTAAAATAAATTAACACTAGTATTAAAACATCCTACTAACAAGAATTCCTCACTAAACACACATAAGTTTCTGAATAACTACCACACAAATGCTTATATGTGCAGGGATGGCCAGAAGTACGGAATAAAATTCATATCTTTTGAATGATTAAATTTTTTTTAAACGCCGAAACACGTTGACTGATTTTGATTTTTTCACATCTTTCGATTATATAATAATTAATTTTTCTTCAACCCCCTAACACCCAGCCATCCCTACTTTTTTTTTCAAATGGAAACATAAGGCATGAGGGGACTCGTTGAAAAGCTTATAGAAAACCGAATCCAGCCATACCAAATGAACAAGTTTTATTTTTTCAATAGCAAGTTTTTTTTTATTTAGAAATTGAAACAACTAGATAATTTACAAAAATAAACTCAATGTTGCAAATGCTGAAAATGTCCTCCATTCACTATTTGGCATTCTTCGATAGTAAATGCTGTCCACAGCATTCTGAATGACTTCAGCTGGTAAATTATGTATCTCCGCCCTAATCTTGTTCTTTAAATTCTCAATATTATCCGGTCTGTCCTGGTAGACTCTTTCTTTCATATATCCCCAAAGAAAATAATCCAGGGGTG
>NW_019422074.1:0-4336 GCF_000390285.2 Anoplophora glabripennis
TAGCTTTTACATTACCGCTTTATAATTGCCAATTTTTTAAAGTATTAAAATGGATATAGGTAGTATGTTATCTTTAACATATAGACATATGCCATTGCGGACTTTTCTGTAGGCATATATAAGATACACAATTCCACCATACATTGATACGCCCGCGCGGCCCGGTCGAATCACGGCGACACGAAATTAATTTCGTTCCGTATTATTTTGATTTTGCTGTATCTCCTAAGGGATTCATTTAATTTGCATGGTGTAGAGGGAAAAAATAATCTTCATGAAATGCTCAAGCCAACTAACGTATTTAAAATGATAAGGATTAATACCGTATTTGTGTAAATAGCTTTTACATTACCGCTTTATAATTGCCAATTTTTTAAAGTATTAAAATGGATATAGGTAGTATGTTATCTTTAACATATAGACATATGCCATCGCGGACTTTTCTGTAGGCATATATAAGATACACAATTCCACCATACATTNCCACCATACATTATTTTGTTATATCTCAAAGGGTTTAGGCAGCGTTTTCGTTGAAAGCTCCCAGACGGCTTATTATTTTCCGACACCTCCAACAAATATCGTTAATGTATACAAAAACTTAACAAATTATATACTAAAACCTTCCTCGAGAACCACTCTATCCACTGGTGAAAACAGCATGAAAATCGATGCAGTAGTTTTTGAGTTTTTATCGCGAACATACAGACAGACAGACAGTCGCGGCGGAGGACTTTGTTTTATAATATGTAGTGAAAAAGGGCCCTAAATAGACTTTCTTAGTGTGACGTCACATATTTAGGGAACTCGCAGAAAATTGTCATAGTTGAAATGGTACAGGCCGAATCTGATCCTTGTGTACTATTCACATAGATATTAAAAAATGAACAACTTCAAATTAATTTATTTTTACAAGGATTTGGAAGTATTTAAGAACAACCAACACGTGTTTCGTAAAATAGATACACTAATGTGCTAAAATTTACAAAAAACGATATAAAAGAATATTCCTAAATTTAAATAAAGTAAAAATTTAACATTAGCCGTGTTATTCCTAATGCTCATGCTCGGAAAAAATAGCCTCATACGCAGGTGAGCTCTTGTTGATATGTTATCATTATCATTATTAGCTTATGTTCTCTTTTGTTTAATCTTGGCATTTTCTAGTTATACTAAGTATTGTTATTGTTTTTTTTTGGTGTTGTACTGCGTCAGTACAAGATCAAGTGTTTTTTTCTTCAAGTGGTTTATTACAGACGTACTCTTATATCCTGTTGCGAGGCTACTTGAAACTTCTCAAATACAGGGTGCCCTAGAATAACGTGTACAACGGAAGGCCACAGATTCGTGTACACAAAATAGACAGATTTAGGCTAATTCGCCTATAAGCGAAATCGCTTCGTTTGGCCGCTAGATGGCCTCAAAATTCATGAAAATTTTTTGAATTTTGTAAATAACTCGAATACGTATTAATCGATTTTGATTATTTTTGGACTTTTACTTTCAATATACACATTTTGGTGTTATACAGAGTGTTTTTTAAAATTCACAACTCCTACAAAATTGATTATGGTTATAATATCCGTTCATAACTTTTTCCTCTTTCGGGAAATAATTACAACTATTTTGTATTTGATAGGTGATATCATTTGGAAATTTTTGGGTACAAAAAAATATTTTTTAAATGTCTACATTATCTTGTCACCAATATTACAATACCTACTTAACAAAGTACTAGTAGTCACTGATTTTGTAGGTTGACTGTAATTTTAATTTGATCTCTAAGTACCTGCCAATTTTTAATGAGTGTTTACTATGATAAGATTTACCACATGTTAATTTTTCGATATGGCTACACACATACGACAAATTAGAGTTAATTACAACATGCCTATTTTATTGAAATAATTCGTAAAAATAATACTTAATCAAATACAATAAAAAATGCTGGAGATAAAAGTAACAAAGTTGAGGTTATTAAATTTAGTACAACTTATTATAAAAACTGTTTAAAGTGACCGTTGTTTCTACAACAAAGGTTAATTCGGCAAAGAAAGTTAAAGCACACCCTTTGCAGTTCTTAAGAGCTATTTTTTAAAACATTTATGGCATTTTAGATATGCCTCCACAACTCAGTTCAGTATTAGATGTGAAATGCAATATTGTTTTCAGAGTGCCCCAAAGATAATAGTCGCAAGGTGTTAAGTCTGGTGAACGTATAGACCAGTTAACAGGAACATTATCTCTTCTACCGATCCATCGACTAGGGAATCTTTGATTCAGATACTGCTGGACATTTACAGTGAAATGTGGTAGAGCGCCATTATGAATAAACCACATGTTAGCTCTGAGTAATAACGGCAATAACTCGGGTTTTGCAAACATTCTAAATAAAATTCCCTATTCAGTCTATTGGGTAGAATACCAGGACCAATAATAATGATATCCCAAACAAGATCAAACTGAAAATATAGTCAATCTACATTTAATCAAAATTCTACAAGAGACCCAAAAACGTCCAAATAGTATCACCTATCAGATAAAAAATAGTTGTCATTATTACCCGAAAGAGGAAAAAGTTATGAACAGATATTATCACCATACATCAATTTTGTAGGAGTTGTAGGTTTTAAAAAACACTCTTTATAACACTAAAATGTGTAGATTGAAAGCAAAAGTTCACATCCCAAAAATAATCAAAATCGATTAATATGCACAAAATTCAAAAAATTTTCACGAATTTTGAGACCATCTAGCGACTAAACGAAGCGATTTTGGATATAGGTGAATTAGCCTAAATCTGCCTATTTTGTGTCCACGAATCTGTGGTCTTCTGTTGTACACGTTATTGTGGGACACCCTGTATTTGTAATATTACCAGAATATCGCAATATTTAAGGTCATGACAAAGAAGCAATTTTTTGACACTTATGTCCAAAGTACAAAAGTTCGAAAATCAATCTAGTAAAAATATTGAGAAATTCTTCATGACAATGTGCACTGTGGGGTTGCCTATTATTCGGCGTATGTGACGTGACTACTAAAAAGGTGTATTATGGATATTTATTTTGAAAAGGTGTGTGATAAAAATGCATGAAATAGAAAAATGTACTTTTTAATGAATGTCCTGGATATTTGAAATTTTATGAAAACAATAGTTATACCAGAATAAAAAAGAAAAAACAAATTTTAATAAGTAATAAATATTTTCTTTGGAATCGTATTTTATAAGGTGCCCAAAGTGTTGTTCATTTACCTCTTGGCAGTAAGCAATTCGCTGAAGAAAATTTTATAGTCTAAAAGGGTGTTAGGAGGAATAGTGGAAATTACGTTTTATTCTTTCCTGCAACTCTTCGATATTTTGCGGCCTATTTTTATAGACTACAAAAAAGTCAAACGTGGTCATATCAGGAGACCTAGCTGACCATTCAATTGCCCCTCTGCGTCCAATCCATTTATCAGGAAGGGTTTCATCTAGAGATGTCCGTACCATATCTACGTCCAAAATGTGGAGGAGCCTCATCATGTTGAAATATTTGTTCTGCCGGTAAATTGGGATTCTTATTGTTCGAGAATAATCGTCTAGGCTCTGGAATAATAAATATCCGTCAGAGGTCAAATTTCCGTTTATAAGATGGGTCCTATGACGTGTCCATCAATAATGTCACACCAAACATTTACTTTCTGTGGTCATTGGGTGTGAACTTTCTCCATCCAATATTGATTTTGACCAATACCTGCAGTTGTGTCGGTTTACCTGTCAGTTTAAACAAAATATAGATTCGTCAGAAAACAATATGTGGGTGATAAAGTTTCAGAGATTTCAGACATTTTCGTTTAATTCATCCATAATAACTTCGCACAACTCGGTTCTACGATCAGAATTGGCTTCACCCAATTCTTGTAACAAATGAATTTTATGTGGATGTAATTTTTTCCTTTTGCAAATTCTCATGTTATGATTTAAAGCCGTGTGTTGTGCCACATCCAACATGACATTCATTTTCGTCTATCTGTAACACCCCCAGTTTCATGAAAACGCTACAATGTTTTTGAAACGATTTAGAAATCAGTATGCAATTCATGAAAAATATCCACTACTTCGTCACAACTTCGTCTTCTATAACCATATCGCATGATCATTAAAACTTCAATACCCTCAGTTTCACTTAAACGTACCACATATATTTTTGACATGTGTTGTCAAAATAATCACCGTTAAACAAAAGAATGACGCGGCGTTTTTACGGAGCTAGAAACTTTCATAGATAACTTGATGGACTATAAACTTAATGGACAAATATTTTTGTATAATAATAATTTATATGAAAATGAT
>NW_019422075.1:0-2697 GCF_000390285.2 Anoplophora glabripennis
ATGGCTATAATGAAGGCGTCTAATAGTCAACGCCCATTTCGCCCTTCCACAAATAAGATCCACTTCTCAGCTTACTTTATCGCTCTCACGTAACTTCTGATAGACCATCGGTATTTTCCTACACTGTATACCTACTTACGTATCTGTAATGTACAATACAGGGTGTGGCGTGTTATAATTTATAAAAATTAAACTACAGCTGCCTCATGATATTTGTAATAGAAAAGTCTTATAAAAAATAGAACTTTTTCGTATAAGACTTTTCTATTACAAATATCGTTAGGAAGCTGTAGTTCAATTTTTATAGATTATACACGCCACACCCAGTATATGGCAAACTATTCTTCCGATCAGTTAACCAATTTTTTTAATCAAGACCTAAAATAATGTCTCGAAAACAGATCTGTGGCAGCTTAGTAGTTTATGAGTTTAATACAATGACATTTAAATTAAAATTTAAAGAGAATATAAACTTAGTCTGTGTAAAAAATTACTCAGTAGTAGTTAAAGTTAGAGAAAAAGTCAACTCTTAATTGGTTTTACACATTCAGAATAGAGGCAAAAGTCACTCACTTGATACTTAGCAGAAACTCGGATTTGAGTAAAATTCATTCACTTCTGTTGCAATAGTTTCACTCATAAAATTTGAGTTGTACTAATAGAGTGAATATTTCACTAAATCGGGTGTAGACAGAAATTAATACATTATTGAATAAAATTGAGTGAAATTTTTAGTTTATAATTTCGATTAAAGGCATATTAAATTATTTTTTAAGTATAATTCTATCACTAACAATAAACTGTACTAGTTTTCTTTTACCTTTTTGCTTGCAAATTACTATCATCTACTAAAATGACTTAAATTATGATAATTCAATAATTCTATCGCATTTTTAAAAAAAAAATTGGTTTTCAGTTACTTAATGCTTCTGTTTCAACAATAATGGAAAATTTAAAATTAGCAAACAAAGGTATGGCGCTGTTTAAGAGGTGATTGAATGTCAGCGGGGCCATATGGCGTTGAAAGAAATTTTACGGTTTCAATCGCGTTCCTCCTAAAACTTTATTGACAATTAGCGGAAAGAAACGGATGAGTTTCAAAGACTCACTTTTATTTAATTCGATGTTTATTAGGTTCGCTTGCTTCTTTGATTAAAAGGGGACGAGGTTTTATATTCTCTCGAACAAGTTAGAAACAAATTGAAATGATTAAACCGTTAGTATCGATCTGTATCGAAAATTGCTTCTCATTTTCTGAAATAAAATAGGCCGCGCTGTGAGCGTGTTTGTTGACGAATACAACCAAGTGATTTTCTACGTATTCGTTTCAAGGAAAATTGCTAATTATTAAAATAGCAATTTTGAAAGAATGGAACAGTGATCTTACATTAAATTTTAATTGCCGAGGTAAAAATCTCATCAGAACTAACAAGGATCAAGATAAAAACTTTAGATTTAATGTATTTAAAAAAATGGCATTGGACGAAGATAAGTTAGATTCTCTTTCGCCGAATTAATATTGGCCGTTTGTTTTTTGGCCGCCTAATGACCTGTTGTCATATCACATCAGGTGCATCGATATTCTGTGTGATATTATGAAATATGTATATTCTTCAAAGTTGTTGCTATGTCGTTGTTACAAGTGTATTTTAGAAATAATATAATTGGTCAGTGAAACGAAATTTTTTTCTAAATGAATTATACAGGGCGTCCCATTTTAAATTTCACTCCTGAATAACTCGTCAGGGAAGCCACCAATCCGAAAACAACCCTTACGAAAGTTGTTGGGTTCGGAAGGGGACATCGGATGATGACTTGGATTTAACCTTGGCCTTGACCTTCAAGGTCATTTGAAGGTCAAATTTAATTTTTTAAATAGGGACGTCTATTTTTGACTCCAAATTCGGAAAAAGAGCAACATTTTACGTTTAGATAGGTACATAAGGCTCTTCTTTGGAATGACCTTTAAAGGTTATTTCAAGGACATAATATTTTAAATTACGCACCTAAATATCTCGTCAGAGGGGCACCAATCTGAAGATAACCCTTACAAAAGTAGTTGGGTTCGGAGGAGGACATCGGTTGGTGTCCTTCAATACGACCTTGACGAAGAAGACGAGCCTTAAGTACCTATCTAAATGTAAACGAACGTATCTATCTAAACGTAAATGAACCTTATACGTAAAAGTTTGCGCCCTTAAAAATAGAGGTTCCTATTTAAAAAATTAGATTCAAATGACCTTGACTTTGAAGGTCAATGTCAAGTTCAAATTAAAGGTCATCATCCGATGTCCCCCTCTGAACACAACAACTTTCGTAAGGAATATTTTCGCATTAGTGACTTCCCTGACGAGATATTCAGGTGCGGAATTTAAAATATTTTGTCCTTGAAATTACCTTTAAAGGTCATTAAAAGTAGAGCCTTAAGTATCTATCTAAACTTGAAACTTTGCGCCCTTTCCGAATCCGGGGTCAAAAATAGAGGTTCCTATTTAAAAAATTAGATTCAAATGACCTTGACATTGAAGGTCAATGTCAAGTTCAAATTGAAGGTCATCATTCGATGTCCCTCTCTGAACACAACGATCTTCGTAGGGAATATTTTCGCATTGGTGGCTTCCCTGACGAGATATTCAGGTGCGTAATTTAAAATATTTTGTCCCTGAAATTACCTTTAAAGGTCATTAAAAGTAGAGC
>NW_019422075.1:3116-4303 GCF_000390285.2 Anoplophora glabripennis
GGAATATTTTCGCATTGGTGGCTTCCCTGACGAGATATTCAGGTGCGTAATTTAAAATATTTTGTCCCTGAAATTACCTTTAAAGGTCATTAAAAGTAGAGCTTTAAGTATCTATCGAAACTTAAAATTTTGCGCCCTTTACGAATCCGGGGTCAAAAATAGAGGTTCTTATTTAAAAAATTATATTCAAATGACCTTGACTTTGAAGGTCAATGTCAAGGTCAAATTGAAGGTCATCATCCGATATTGCTCTATGAACGCAACAACTTTCGTAAGGAATATTATCGCATTGGTGGCTTCCTTGACGAGATATTCAGGTGCGTAATTTAAAATATTTTGTCCCTGAAATTACCTTTAAAGGTCATTAAAAGTAGAGCCATAAGTATCTATCTAAACTTAAAACTTTTCGCCCTTTCCGAATCCGGGGTCAAAAATAGAGGTTCCTATTTAAAAAATTATATTAAAATGACCTTGACATTGAAGGTCAATGTCAAGTTCAAATTGAAAGTCTTCAATCGATGTCCCTCTCTGAACACAATGACCTTCGTAAGGAATATTTTCACATTGGTGGCTTCACTGACGAGATATTCAGGTGTGTAATTTAAAATATTTTGTCCCTAAAATTACCTTTAAAGGTCAGTAAAAGTAAAGCCTTAAGTATCTATCTAAACTTAAAACTTTGCGCCCTTTCCGAATCCGGGGACAAAAATAGAGGTTCCAATTTAAAAAATTAGATTCAAATGACCTTGACATTGAAGGTCAATGTCAAGTTCAAATTGAAGGTCATCATCCGATGTCCCCTTCTGAACACAACAATTTTCGTAACAAATATTTTCGGATTGGTGGCTTCCCTGAGAAATATCAGGTGCGTAATTTAAAATGGGACACCCTGTATAAGTAATAAAAAAATGTGTTTGACATCCATTATTGTTTAGTTTGACGAAAAAACTAATCGTCACTTAGAGTCTAAGAAATATTAAAAATTATTGATTATCGAAAATGTAATAGGTATTTTTTCTAGATGGATTATTTTACATCTTAATTTTGTTTCGTTTGTCAACAAAAATCTCACCTTGTGTCAAGTTTGTCGTTATGTCGTTGTTACAGTATGCCTAGTTTAGAAATACTATGAAAATATTGTTTATCGAAACGTTGGTTGTGGATTTAAAGTAAACGCAATTAAACAA
>NW_019422076.1:0-4323 GCF_000390285.2 Anoplophora glabripennis
AATGCATTTTTAGGCCTCTTTCCGTTTTTGAAATAAAATACAGGGTGTTCCATATAAAAAAACAAGTTGTGATTATAGATTATCACAAAAACTAATGTTTTATGCCATCAAATATATCTCAAAAAGTGCCTGCAGAATGTTCAAACCGTTTTTAGATACCTTGGGAAACGAGAAAAGGACACCAGTTGGTTTAGCCAAAAATCGAGAAATGCCCTTTAGCTCGAATACGGTAACAAAGAGAGATCCGGTTTGCGCCATTGTTGTTTTCTCAAAAAAACAAAAAGAGTTGTGACTCGTCTATCAGCTTTGCTCTATTTATCACAGATTCGCAGTAACCCTTGAAAACCGACCAATTTGAACCACTTGGTACATGAAGGCGGTTCATATCTGGGCCAGCAATAAGATATCGGTAAAATGTAATATAGCTCATCATGTATATCCATTATCTTCATAAGTTATTCAGAACTTATTTTCAGTTATTTTCTCGATCTTGGAATGATACACAAGTATCTGAAAAGAAAATCTAAAGCACAAAATATTCAATTATTCCGATAGATCTTAAAATAAAGGAAAATGGCCAGCAAGGAAAATTTAATATCACTTTGAGCTTGGAAATGAACATTACCATGAGTTACTTTAATTGCCCAAATTTCATTGTTGTCATGGTAACAACTTAGAAGTTATAATTCGAATTTGTTTTTCAAACTTCTTTATTTGAAGGCAAATAACTCCACAACGAATCCCGATACGAAAAATTTTTTTTATGAAGTACTACAACTATTTTGACCTCCCCTATACTCCTTCATTTTTGACATGACCTTTCCGGACACCCTGTATATAGCCTTCATAAATGATTACAAGCCACGTGACCAGTAATTTTGTTTGTAAAAGTACTTTTATTTCCTTTATGTTGGCCATTAAATTTCGGTAAAATTAAAAATTATTAAAATCGTAAAATCAAGGTTACATTAAAACACAACTTTCTGTTTCAGCGGCTATGATTGGTGTAATTTTTCACGAGAAACTATTCAACCAATCAGCGATTGCTTTATCTCGGACGTAGACGTAACAGTTTGTCATTGAAACGAATTATTAATATTGGTGACGCCAAGATCTAGGAATTATTGTTACCGGTACCAATCGTGCAATGTTGGGTTGCCTGAGATCAGCGGTCACGTGGCTTGTAAACATTTATGAAGGCTCTGTATTAGTGCACATTAGTGCTTACATATAGAATAATTGTTTTTGTCATACCCCTATAAAGATTTTATAACTTATCTGTCGAAGTTCTTTACCTTTCCTGATGCCAAATGTTTTCTGGATATACAAATGCTCAATAAAACTTACAATATCTTGCCAGTTAGGCCTTTTATAACTATCGGAAATACTATAAAGGTAACTTCTAAGATAACTACTTGAGTAACTATTTTCATTGATTTATAAATTATATGTAATGTAAATAAATTGAGTCTTATCAAAATTGTGGTTTTACGCTAGTGGACCTCTCTTTACTTAACATGCAACCGCTTTTTTTAATGTGATTAATAAGCAAATTTTCATAGTTAACATCTTCATTGATCTCTATCTGTAAATTAAAAAAATACATAATCATACTTGTTTTCGGACTAATCTTAAGGCGACAGCTTTATGTTATTTGTATCTAATGTGTGGAATTAAATAAGCATAAAATTTACCATAAATGTTAAAATACCTAAAAGCTCCGATAACATAATCAAAAGAATAGAATTTATGGTTACTCCTATATTCCCACTATGTTTACATAACCCACAAAAAATGTGTTTGAGATAAAGAAACATGTTAACTGGTACATCAACGTTGCGTGTTTAGATTTTTAAAATTCGCCATACGCCTACCATAAAGCAGTATCTTTTTCATACCCGTCGTTTTGCCAGTTCGGTAGTTCTAAATAAAATACATAATTCATACACTGCGATAAAAGCTTACTTATGATGTCTCATTTCGAGCAAATACAAGTAATTTCAACGCAAGTCCAAGTATGTGATGAATTTATATGTTGTCAATTTATCTATCCATCTATTATTAATGAGTCTATAAATAAATCTGGAAAATAAAAATCGGACTTATTTATTACAGAAGCCACCAGTAAAAACGGGCACAGTTTGGTCGAAGAAACACTTGATTCATTGCTCGACGACGAGGCCTTTTTCGTATAACAGAAAAAGGAAAATTTATACCGTGCGAACGGGAATGAAAACAAATATAACATTTCTTGTACAACTCTCTTCGACACCATGTAATTTCGATGATAATTTCCAAGGCAGCCACACACAAAAACCAGCAAATTCTGAATTTCATACGACAGTTTGAAGCAACTGCAAGATCACACATCATGGCCACAAAAAGACGGGTTTATATAATCGGAGCGGTGTGTGACTTGGTTACCGTACCATCTACCTATGCATGGGATGCTGTAAATTATTCTTCCATCCGACTTCTTTTCTTGGTTATTTTCTAGCCACTAATGTTCCTAAGAAACAGCTCCATTTTTGCACAACACAACTAAACTGACCTATATAAACAAGTTTTTGTAAAACTGTCATTAAAAATGACATTTTTAATTCACTGATAAGTAAATGAAAAATTTACTTTTATAATGTTAAGTGTCAAAAACACTTTTTTCTTCAAGCGTATGATAATACTTATATTATATAGTGCAACACCTCCTTTAGAAACAGCCTATTGTTTAACTAGTACAAATATTTTTCATTTTTTAACTAGTAAAAAAATGTAACAATGTGTAGGTAAGTATCCTAGCAACGAATTAAAGATTCAAGAAGCTTTGACGTTTCATTAAGTGTCAGTTGAAATTTGATGTCGCGTCGGGTCGTTTTTAAAATGTCTGAAGAAATGCAGTGCACACCACCAGAATTACTGGAAATTGCAAATACATCAGTGGCAACACTTATACCAACAAAGTCGAGAAAAATTTATGAAAATGCTTATGATAAATTCATAAATTGGGCAAAAGAAAATAATGCACATATTTATTCAGAAAATGTGATGATAGCATATTTTACAAGATTATCCAGAACACTGAAAAGTTCAACTTTATGGGCGCAATATTCAATGGTAAAATCTAAATTAAACATAGAACACAATGTAAATATTGAGAAATATTCAAAATTAATTACATTTTTGAAACGACAAGGTGAAAATTATAAACCAAAAAAGTCGAAAGTTTTGTCTAAAAAAGAATTTGACGAATTCCTGAATAAAGCACCTGATGATAAATATTTAGCAACCAAGGTATGTACTTTTTAAATTATAGGTAGATATATATTTNAAATCTACCAGCGTCGCTGAAGGATACATTGAAGATTCTGTAAACAATAAGAAACAGATAGCGATGAAAATATTAAACCCATTAGAGTATAATGAACCAAGTACATCAAGCGAAACTGTAAATATTGATCCTGAAAATAATTTAATCGAAGACTTTTCTGTTAATAATGGTACAATTGTTAACACTGAAACTGAGAACCTTATTACAAGTAACGTATTCAACGACAGAACTGTAAACTTTGAAAAAAAGACAGCCAGCAGCGCTTTAAATATCAACAACTGTACCATACAAAATTGCACATTTAATATTCATGTTAATAAATAAAGTTTGATGATAGACATGTAGGTAATTTAGATGTTTATTCGTTTAATTCAAATTAAAGAAAAATAATTGTTACATTTGTTTTTTTATTCATGAATAAAGTGGTTAAAACTGTCATGTTTAATTAATCAATAAAATGTATAAAATGTATAAAATAAATAGTATTACCTACCTACTGATTTTATTTTGTGCTGAGATTGAACATCGCGTTATCCGCTATAAATTTTCAAAATTAGTAATTTTTTATATTCACGCTTGAAGAAAAAATAGTATATGTCACTCGGAGTGGAAGGCTCATTATGTGTTTTGCCCAATTTGCTCAGCCTCGGCTAACGCCTCGGCGAGCAAACTTTTGGGCTCAACACATAATGATCGCCTTCTACTCCTAGTAACATAATATACTATTAACACTAGTGCTAAAAATAAAATGCTGTATACTATACATTCTTCTCAAGATAATAAAAATCTATATTGACTTTAGAAAGAATATATTATTTAGAAACATTAATACATATTTATTCGAACAGTTATAAATTTTTTATTTAGAAACATTAATATTAATATTGTAATCCGAAGAGTTACTTATGTTAATTCCCTGAGAAGTAATTGAAGAGGTATTCAATTTAACTGCAATACTATCGTCGACGTCACCTGATGATACTGATGTCAAGGTAGAA
>NW_019422077.1:0-774 GCF_000390285.2 Anoplophora glabripennis
GATATTTACAATTTACTGTGAAAAAAGTGACGAAATTGACAAACTTTCGGAATTTTTTTCTCAAAAACTACTGAACAGAGTTTAATTCTAAAAAATAATAATAATCGGTAGATCTTCTACTTTAAGATATATTTTTTTGGTATAGGTCAATTATTTTATTGAAGGTCTAAAGCGAATAAAAAAAACAGTCTACAAATAGTGAAATTTAACGCTTTATCCATTAACACATGGATGGAAAATGGAAAATGGTTGTTTGGATTTTAATTATTTCGAAGGAGAAACTGCGTTAGATAAGCTTCAAAAATATTTTTGTTCATGTAGTGAAAAATGTTCTACGAAAAATTGTAACCGTTTGTCATCGAAACTAGAATGCTGTGCAGTCTGTGCATGTTCAGATGAATGTCAGAATGTTCTATCCGAAATTGATGATGAAACGCATATTTCAACTCAAGAACTTGTCGAAAATAACGAAAAACTTATTATTTAAAAATTATATAAAAAAGAAATTAATATACTTTTATTGCTCTTAATATTTTTGTAAAATAAAAATAAAATAATTATCCTATACAATAAATTATCCAATAACTTTTTTATTTTTCGAGACCGCTAGGCCAATTAATATTATTATGTTAATTTTACGATTTAAAAAGCTTATTTAGTTTAGTTTTGGTATAACTTTCAAGTCAATTTTAGCCATTTATAAAACCAAAAATCGAATATTTAAATTTTACTAATTACTTGCAAAAACCTTACTCCGGCTACAAAACCAAACAA
>NW_019422077.1:1428-4309 GCF_000390285.2 Anoplophora glabripennis
AATAAGCTTTTTAAATCGTAAAATTAACCTAATAATAATAATTGACCTAGCGGTCTCGAAAAATAAAAAAGTTATTGGATAATTTATTGTATAGGATAATTATTTTATTTTTATTTTACAAAAATATTAAGAGCAATAAAAGTATATTAATTTCATTTTTATTTAATTTTTAAATAATAAGTTTTTCGTTATTTTCGACAAGTTCTTGAGTTGAAATAAGTGTTTCATGATCAATTTCGGATGAAACATTCTGACATTCATCTGAGCACGCACAGACTGCACAGCGTTCCAGGTTCAATGACAAACAGTTACAATTTTTCGTAGAACATTTTCCACTACATGAACAAAAATATTTTTGAAGCATATCTAACGCAGTTTCTCCTTCGAAATAATTAAAATCCAAACAACCATTTTCGATTTTCCATCCATGTGTCCAAAGGATCTAGAGTTACAATTTCACTATTTGTAGACTGTTTTTTTTACTCGCTTTAGATATTCAATAAAATAATTGACTTATACCAAAAAAATCTATCTTAAAGTAAACGATCTGCCGAATATTATGCTTTTTTAAAATTAAATTAATAAAATTCCGTAAGTTTGTCGATTTCGTCACTTTTTTCACATTAAATTGTAAATATCTACAACGAAGCATTTTTCAAATTTTTGTCAAAGAACAAGAAGTGTTTAATTTGGTCAACTTTATAATAAAAAACTGTTTTCAAAGCCATTCGGCGAGTAATTTTTTTTTACAACTTTTTTATTTATAGCAATTGACCGACCACGCCGAAAAATATAAAAAAATATGTAAATTATCAGAAAAATACACTTCATAAAATAAAAAAAGTTTCATGCTGTAGGTTTTTGTTCTAAAAATTTAGTCGGTTCATGCCTTTTTTTAGGGGTGAACCGCTCGCCTATAAAGTTCCGTTAATGCATTTCTATATTTTTTTAAAGGATTTTATTGTACTTGTATTAATACAAATAAAGATATTGTTTTGTAAAAAAATTAGTACTCTATTAAAATTCGTTTCACTCATTCAGTTATATTACGGGCCATTTTTAATTAAAAACATAATAAATATGCAATCCGACGTCCAAATTGAAATTCCTAGAGTTTTAGATTCAAAAAATCTTAAACTACTTGTCAAATTAAATGTGTAGACATCAATAAGCTGCGATTTTGCTCCGTAGGTATTATACTTAGTATTTACTTATTATAAGAACCATATTTTCTGAAAAATATTTGTAGTTACATTTTATAAAGTTAAACAGCATTTTAAAACCAGTTCTGTAAATTATATAGGTTGCATTTTACTGGTTGCAACATTCAGTTTTGTGCTTTGAGAGAAACCGTGCAGCTCGAGGAAAGGCAACGCGTACTTTTTTATAAAAATATGTACTACAGCGTATTGCACCTAGATATATAAACAGTTGTTTTTTATAATGTTTGTAAAAAGTGTAATATATTTTAAAACTGGCTTCAGAGTCGATGTTAACGAAAAAAATGCAAATTATTGTGAGCCCTGAAATACATTTGTGTTTTTTCGAAGTTGTCAAACATGTTGTTGTAGTTGGTATCAAGAAAAACTAAATAAAGAGGATAGTTAAATTTTACCGATGTTTTAATTGTACCTACATACATTACAGGGTTTTTGGGATTTTCAAAATTCAATATTTCTACGCCAATGGTTTTTTTAGACTTTTGATGATGAATTGTATTGTATTCTTTTGTTTTTAACAGTTTAGAGATATTTTCGTAAATGTTTTTTATTTTTTCAATAATTCAACACCCTGTATCTCTAAAATTAAGCTGTCCGGAACATGTATAGGTAACAATTATTTTCTCTCAAGGATTCAACTTTGAAATAGTTTATTTACAATAGTTAGGTTACATCCTGTATATCCAATAAATTCTGTTACAATTTTTTATTGATAATGTAGGAGAAAAGAAACATGTAATCTAAACACCTTCTATAAAACACTTTTTTTAATCAATTTTTCAGATTTTTTCCTTCAAAATATTCGAAAATTGTATTTACAGATTAAATAATATAATAAATTTATCTATGATAAACGTGCCAAGGTATACAGAGTGTCTCTCGGTGACGGCCCATTAGAATTATTTCAGAGATTACTTCGATTTAAATTTTCAAAATTTGGGATACCGGGTTTTTGGGCATGCCCTTTTCAACTAAAATAATGGCGTCCACGTACCACTTCCGGTTATACCGGAAGTCGCCATCAACTTGCTTATTTTAAATGGAACACCATATATATTATTGCAATTTTGGATTCTACGTGTTATTTCAGGTGAACTTTTATGAAGTTTCCCTATTACTAAAATTAACCGTTTTCGAGATATTTAATTTTTTTCAAAAAAATGGAGAGAAACTTCAATCCTTCATAAATCGTTTTTTTAAATGGAACACCGTATATGTTTTTCTATATTCTGATACACAATTTTATTCTCTTTCGAATGGTATCAGGGTTCCCTATACCTATCTCTTCCAGTTTTTAAGTTATCTACTATTTTTTGTGTAATCACCTAAAATCACGTAATTTCTTGCGAGGTCAGCTGTGAAATTTTTAGCAAAATTTCGAAACAAACAATTAAACTGTTAATTTATTGTTAGTCTCTTGCAGTGACAGTTTAATTTAGTGTTTATAAGAAATGGAAAACAATACATATTCAAATGCTGATATTTTAAAGGACCCCGCACAAATCTTATGGAAATTGAATTTCGGTCAAATTATTTGAAATTTTCAGAATAGTTTCTTGAAGTCATCTGAGAAAAAGTCTTCATGGGCACAAAGTGCCAAGATGCTCCCCTGCCGAGATATGAGCGATGGGAAGTTGAAAAACGCGTTTTTCATATCTCAG
>NW_019422078.1:0-4326 GCF_000390285.2 Anoplophora glabripennis
AATGTACAGGGTGAAGCGATTATCGATACACTGTGCTCCACTTTTCATGGAGCCACCCATATATCTCGGTTATTCTAAATTGAAATGTTCTGACACCGATTTTAGTCATAAGCGCTCGTTTCTAACATTAAAAAAACTTAAAAAAGAAACATTGAAATTTCAACACTCTGTATCTTTGTAAGGAGACATTTTCGAACATATACAGGGTGTCTCACGGTGACGGCCCATTAGAATTATTTCAGAGACTACTTCAATTTTGAAAATTTGGGATACCGGGTTCTCGGGCATGCCCTTCTCAACTAAAATAATGGCGTCCACGTACCACTTCCAGTTATACCGGAAGTCGCCATCAAGTTGCTTATTTTAAATGGAACACCCTATATATTATTGAAATTTTGGATTCTACGTGTTTTTTTTAGGTGGACTTTTATGAAGTTTTCCTATTCCGAAAATTAACCGTTTTCAAGATATTTTTTTCAAACAAATGGAGAGAAACAGTGACTAGCTTCAAACCATGTGTATTTTATAGTAAGAAAGATAAAGCAACAATATTTATAGGGGGGATAGCTAGACCCCTAAGCTTCCCATCCATACTTTCAAAGTGGCTTAATTGCATACAGGATGCTAAAAATTTAATGCCGAGTTTAGTTAACTTCAAACCTTCATAAGTGTTTTTTGTTTAATAGAACACCCTGTATGTTTTTCTATATTCTGATACACATTTTATTCTCTTTCGAACGGTATCAGGGTTCCCTATACATATCTCTTCTAGTTTTTAAGTTATCTACTATTTTTTGTGTAATCACCTAAAATCATGTAATTTCTTGCGAGGATAGCTGTCGAATTTTTAGCAAAACTTCAAAACAAACAACTAAACTGTCACCAATTATTTATTATTATTTACTAATAGACGTTGCAGTGGGATTCTAAGCAGAACATTTACAGTTTTTAATGAGACATATCCCAGTTTTCCACCGATGAGCAGAATAAAGTTAAGAAGAATTCTAAAAAATCTACTTCATACATAGTAATAATAATAATAATAATAATCTTTATTGCCCAACAGATAAAATCCATTTAAAGGACAAATTGTTTACAGAAAAGTTAAATGCCTAACATGCATATATATAAGACACATCGAATGAAGTACGCAGAAGGCTAGTAATATTGTATGTGCATACAATACCCAAAAAAAAGAACATATAATATTCTTATATAGAATTAAACCTAAATCAAATCACCATATCTTATACCAACAGTTTCAACTATCTGATTGAGGCTGCTAAAATTAAGATCACACAAATCTGATATTTTATTGAAATTTCGGCACATAATATGTACTGGGGACATCATGAGACACTGCGACCTTGCTCTAGCACAAATAAAGGTATAGTTCTGACGAGAGTTTATACGAGGAATACAAAAACAAAACTGGCACAATAGGGATGGACATTCTAGATTATTGTGAAATAAATTATATAAAACTTTTATACTTGCTAGAACTCTACGAAACTCCAGAGAAGGAATATTGAATCTGTTAAGTAGAGTAGATTGGTTATAGCCTCTCTCCGGATAAAAGCCATCTATTTTGAGTGACATAAATTTCAAAAATTTCCTTTGTACATTTTCCAATGACAGCTTCAGATAGTTGTAACGTGGGTACCATACCAATGAACAATATTCAAGCTTAGATCTTACGTATGAGTTATACAGAGACTTAAATGCAATTTCATTTGAAAATAACTGACAGTTGCGCACGATACAGCCTAACATTTTTAAAGCAGATGAAGTAATATCATTTATATGTTTAGAGAAAGTAAGTTGTGAGTCAAACAAGACACCCAAGTCTTTTATGGAGTCCACCCTGTTAAGTACCTCAGAATTAATTTTGTAATGATATGTTACTGGATGCAATTTACGAGTGTAAGTTACGACCTTGCATTTCATTATATTTAATTCCAGACAATTACTAGTGCACCAGTCGTTTAATAAATCTAATTGGTCTTGTAACTTTTGACAATCCGCAATATCCGACACTTTGCCAAACAACTTTAAGTCATCAGCAAATAAAAGTTTTTCACAGCATATTTGAGATGTTAAATCGTTAATAAAATATAAAAAAAGTAGGGGTCCTAAATTAGACCCTTGAGGAACTCCAGAAGTGGCTGTGAAAATACTAGAATTGTGTCCAAAATACGTAACGTATTGCTTTCTATTCATAAGATATGACTCGAAAAGGTTGCATAAATTATAACTGAAACCGAGTGCACTCAATTTTTGTAAAAGAATTTTATGATCGACACGATCAAACGCCTTTGCAATGTCAGTGTAAATCACATCTACTTGCCCTCGTATATCAAGTTCATTGGATATGAATTGTGTAAGTTGACATAAGTTAGACACTGTAGATCGTCCACGCATGAAGCCATGCTGATCCCATGATATTAGAGTTTTTGTAGCAGGATAGATGCGATTATAAATCGCTATCTCGAATATTTTTGAGAAATTGCAAAGAATTGAAACCGGTCGATAATTCTTAACTTCGGTGTTATTACCACTCTTAAAGATCGGACATACTCTCGACAATTTCCATATTTCAGGAAACGTAGATGATTTTAATATTAAATTGTAAATAATAGAAAGTGGCTGTAAGAGAGCTCTTGCACAATCTTTCACAAGAAAAGCCGGTATCTTATCGTGACCCGATGTCATTTTGTCTTTTAAACTATTTATTGCCTCTAATATTTCTTCATCAGTTAAGCTCGTTATATACAAAGGCATTACATCATGNAATTATTCAATTTTCGTGGCTGAAAACATACATAGGCATTGTCGAAACCAAGAGAGTTGCACGAACAAAATTTGGACAGATCATAGCTAATACAATGCGAAACATCGCCTTAATGTTAAAAATGCTGTCACCGCCGTTCTTGGTGGTGAAAATTCTAAATATTTGGAATTATTCAATTTTCGTGGCTGAAAACATATATAGGTATTGCACTGTCGAAACCGAGGGAGTTGTACGAACAAAATTTGGACACAACATAGCTAATACAATGCAAAGGCTGAAAACATACATAGGTATTGCATTGTCGAAACCAAGAGACTTGCATGAACAAAATTTGGACAGGACATAGCTAATATAATGCGCAACATTGCCTTAATGTTAAAAATACTGCCACCGCCGTTCTTGGTGGTGAAAATTCGAAATATTTGAAATTATTCAATTTTCGTGGCTGCAAACATACATAGGCATTGTCGAAACCAAGAGAGTTGCACGAACAAAATTTGGACAGATCATAGCNTGGATATGAATTGTGTAAGTTGACATAAGTTAGACACTGTAGATCGTCCACGCATGAAGCCATGCTGATCCCATAATAATACACAATTTTAATTATGTATGTTGATAATAATAATAACCGCCGTTCTTGGTTGTGAAAATTCGAAAAATTTGAAATTATTCAATTTTCGTGGCTGAAAACATACATATGCATTGTCGAAACCAAGAGTTGCACGAACAAAATTTGGACAGGACATAGCTAATGCAATGCGAAACATCACCTTAATGTTAAAAATGCTGTCACCGCCGTTCTTGGTGATGAAAATTCGAAATATTTGGAATTATTCAATTTTCATGGCTGTAAACATACATAGGCATTGTCGAAACCAAGAGTTGCACGAACAAAATTTGGACAGGACATAGCTAATACAATGCGAAACATCGCCTTAATGTTAAAAATGCTGTCACCGCCGTTCTTGGTGGTGAAAATTCGAAATATTTGAAATTATTCAATTTTCGTGGTTGAAAACAGTATTGCATTGTCGAAACCAAGAGAGTTGCACGAACAAAATTTGGACAGGACATAGCTAATACAATGCGAAACATCGCCTTAATGTTAAAAATGCTGTCACCGCCGTTCTTGGTGGTGAAAATTCGAAATATTTGAAATTATTCAATTTTCGTGGCTGCAAACATACATAGGCATTGTCGAAACCAAGAGAGTTGCACGAACAAAATTTGGACAGATCATAGCTAATACAATGCGAAACATCGCCTTAATGTTAAAAATGCTGTCACCGCCGTTCTTGGTGGTGAAAATTCTAAATATTTGGAATTTTCGTGGCTGAAAACATATATAGGTGTTGCACTGTCGAAACCGAGGGAGTTGTGCGAACAAAATTTTTCAGGACATAGCTAATACAATGCAAAGGCTGAAAACATACATAGGTATTGCATTGTCGAAACCAAGAGAGTTGCATGAACAAAATTTGGACAGGACATAGCTAATACAATGCGAAACATCGCCTTAATGTTAAAAATGC
>NW_019422079.1:0-4312 GCF_000390285.2 Anoplophora glabripennis
TGCATTAATTTTAAGGGTATTAAATAAAATAAAAAAAAAAGATAATGCCGAAGGTATTATGGTTGTTCCATTTTGGCCATCACAACCATGGTATCTGTTGTTTCAGGAAATGTCTGTCTGAGGCAATTTATTTTGGACCTGATAATAATCTTGTTAAATCTCCTTTTAGGAAAGTACATCCATTGGCGGAGTCACTTATCCTGGTTGCGAACAAGTTATCAGGCAGGGATTTCTAGTGAGAAATGTTCCAGAATCAAGTCTAAATATATTACTAGACTCATTAGCAAGTTCTACAAAAAAGCAGTATAACACCGTTTACAAGGCTTGGTGGGAATTCTGTATCACAAACAAAATTTCCATATACGAAGCAACAATATTCAACATATTACAATTTCTTCAAAAACAATATGATGACAAACAACTATCCTACAGTTCATTTAATACCCATCGTTCAGCTTTAACCTTGATTTTACCAGGGGATATAGGAAATAATGTTGATATTAGAAGATTTCTCAAAGGAATTGCCAACGTAAGAGGACCAAGGAGGAAATACAATTTTATTTGGGATCCACAAAAAGTGTTGGATTTCCTGACTCCTTTATTTCCTAATGAAACGTTATCGTTAGGAAAATTGACTAAAAAATTGGTTACTCTAATAGCATTAATAACGGCACACCGCATACAGACTCTTGGGTTGATAAGAGTGCAAAACATAGTTATTTCAGAGGCAGGTATTCAGATATTGATACCAGACAGTATTAAGACAAGCTCCCATAGAAGTATTCCGCAACCATGTTTGCAGATACCATTCTTCAAGGATAAGCCAGAACTTTGTGTTGCTTCCACATTGCTCGCATATATGGAAAGAACAGAGGAGCTAAGAGGTACGTCAGAATTTTTATTTCTTACATGGAAGCCTCCGCATAAAACAGCAACTTCACAGACAATAAGTCGTTGGATTAAAACCACCTTAAAGGAGGCAGGAATAGATACAAATATTTTTACAGCATATTGTACAAGACATGCTGCTACCTCATCTGCATTGAGAGCTGGCCTGTCATTGGATATTATTAGAAAAACGGCAGGATGGTCGAAAAATTCACAGACTTTTTCCCGCTTCTATAATAGACCTCTTTATGAACAGAACAGTTTTGCAAATTGCATTTTATCTAAAAAATAACTTGTTTGTGTAACAAATCTTGGTTTTCTATATATACTGTGAAATTAAAACAGGATTATGTCAATAATTCTAGTTTTATTACAGAAACAGAAATATAACTTTAAACATCTACTTAGTTATCTTGAGGACGGAGCGCCGAAATATAATTGTACGATCAAACGAACTTACCTGTGAAGTTCGATCGTAATTATATGAGGCGCTCCGTCCGAAGAGATAACTCCCGCCCTCCCTTTAGTTCCCAATTTTTGTTTCTTGGAAACAATGTATATAAAATACATTGTCAACTTCAAAACCTATGAGATATAGCGGGTTAGAGTAGAGGGACATAGAAAGGGGAATTAAAACAGGAAACTTTAAAACAGTGACTCGATCTAGCGACTGAAAGCCGTACTACTTAGTTATCTTGAGGACGGAGCGCCGAAATATAATTGTACGATCAAACGAACTTACCTGTGAAGTTCGATCGTAATTATATGAGGCGCTCCGTCCGAAGAGATAACTCCCGCCCTCCCTTTAGTTCCCAATTTTTGTTTCTTGGAAACAATGTATATAAAATACATTGTCAACTTCAAAACCTATGAGATATAGCGGGTTNCACTACGGTAATAATATTCATCTACATCTACCATATCTAAATTGTTATTTGACATATTGCCATTTTTTATTTATTTTTTCTACACAAGACAACTGAGGAGAACGAAACGAAGTTCACAGTCAACAGTCAACAAAACAATCTTTCTTTGTAACATAACGAAACATTTGTTTTTAATTTTTTTATTATACCGCAATGCGCAAATTTCAGATCATTCTTTAATCTGACAAATAAGCAAGGGCGATTAGAGCGTTCAGATTTTCTATATCTGAGCATTGAGGCACAGATGAGAGCATTTAATGGTATAGATTTTAAGAGGGCAATGTCGCTGACGTCAGGGCGTCCTACGGGTCCGTTATGTGTTGGTTCTGTCGATCCGAGTATCGTCAAGTCGTCGTGTCTGTCTCGGTAATTCAGCAGGACGCGACCTAGTCAGGACACGAAGAGGTCGGACAAGTACTAAGAAAGAGCCGGCCCAGTGAACCGGATCAGTCTCGTTTCGCTCAACTCCCATCTCTATTCCTAACCTCAACTTCGCTCTGCAGGATGTGCATTGTGCTCTGCAGTCTGCGCTGCCCGCTGCTGGAAGAAACCGAAAAGGTTAGAAGTAACGGGTTTATATTGTTGTTTATGTGTTCTATTTTCTTTTTAGACTTAAAATAAGATTGTTGCAAAGCAATGACTGATGTTAAGGAAACTTCGTGTAGGCTTTGCCTTAAAAAGATAACCGACAAAAGTTTTGAAATGATAGACAACATTATCAGACATTCTAGATGTTCTTTTGCTGAAATTGGTAAGTCGGTGAAATATAATTACATTGGATCTTAACAGTACCATTATATTTAATCGTTATTTTCTGCCACAGTTATTTTCTTTCTGTTTCAAGTTGCATATTTTTCAGAAATTTGATAGCGAGAGCAAAGAGGTTATATGTAACATTTGCAGAAGAAAGTTAAATACGGCATCAGAATTTAAGTCGGCTTGTCTGAATACCGATAACACAATTATTCCTTATGTGGATAGCGAAAAAATGTTACAGCTCGACTTGAGAGAAGTGTACATGCAGGAAAAGAAAAGTGAGTTAGTTGATATTTCTTGCAGTCAAAAAATATGTCGATTGTGTATGCACCCAGTAGAAAGTGAGTTTAGGTGTATACGTGAAGAGGAACTTGAAGCTATTGAGAAATTGGCTCCTGAAATGGTATCAATGATATTAAATACTCGCAGTTTTCAGAATTTAAAAAACTATACTTTGCAGATTATAAACATCGTCAAAGATCCCATTGTATGTAAGCCGTGTTTTGAATCTTTGTGCACTCATAACAGTTTCCTAAAAGATTGCTTGGAGGTAGAGGAAAAAATTAAAAGTATTTTTGACTGTTCAGCCACAGAATGTCAAATAGATATGTCACCACCTGATTTATTGGTTAAGACTGAAAACTTGGACAAAGAATTCGATATTAGCGAGATGGAAATGTCAATCAAAGCTGAATGTGTCGACATAAAATCGGAAGATGAGGAAGGAAGGTAAGAAAATAGCATTTTAACATTATTTTAAAAAATGGCAGCATGTAGTTCTAACATCATAATAACATACCGTCTGGTCATAAACTAATTGTAATAAATTATATGCTTATATTTGCTATAAATGAAATTGTACAAATTTTCAAATAATCATTAATAAATGATTGGGAAAATATGTAAAATCATAACACAGTCGGTATGGCTTTAAATTAGATATGAATGCAAAAAATGCTGTACTAGATTGCATTCGTTCATTAATTTTTTTTTAATTTTGGCAGAAATCGAAATCTTGAACGAAGAGGGCAGATCTCTCTCTGAGTTAGCAAATAATAGTGGTTATGTAAGCAAATTGCAACAAGAAAACCAGTTTGGCCTGATTTGTACACTCACATTAAGTTATTCTTACAGTTAATTAATTTTTATGCTATTTTAAAGCTAATTCAAATTCGAAAAACTTCTAAACAATGTTATCAAATGAAGTCGAACAATTTTCTTTGGTACCAGAAATCTAGGTATGCAAAAGGTATATACTAGGGCTGTGAATTAATTTTGAGGGATTTTTTTATAAATTCAAGACTATTGTGAAAGATTATATACATTATTTTTCATTGTTCATTGCTAGCCATGATGAATAATTAATCTTTTGATGCTATCCACTAATCGATCATATCTTCATAAGATTGGAAGTGTTGCTTAGCCAGACCATGTTCCATGAATCGGAAGAGATATAGAATCCGATAGAGAAATAACTGGTAAATATGGCAGGTGGGGTAAAACATACTATTTCGGCGTTTCTAAGTATTATTTGACTTTATGAGCAATGTGGTCGAGTGTTGTCATATTGTAAAATGACTATGATGTTTACATTTTAGCAAAATGACACGTAATAAAAAGTAAAGCCTAATGAGAGAGCTTTGAAATGAATATAGTTACACAAGTGTGCAATCCGATATAGCATAAGTTACGCTATCTAGGTATTGTAAATCTCTCAAATTTTTTGCACAAAACCCAAAAAC
>NW_019422080.1:0-4306 GCF_000390285.2 Anoplophora glabripennis
AAACTATTTGATTCACAGCTTTAGGCGCGCATAATTAAAATTTGTCAGTTACTGGGTTGGTATCAATCAATGAGATCATTACCCTATATTCCTGATTATTATCAACCGACAATATACGAGACAGATAATGACAAGTATTTTTTTCCAGATATCTTTATTACAGCATACATATATATTTTTAAAACTTTCCTTTAATGTAGAAAGAGGAATGTCGTCACTAACATAACTGTCCGAGGAATAAATATCCTCAACCCGGAGACGCTTATTATACAAAAGAACTTAAGAAGAACTACTGATATCGTTCTTGTCGGACAACTCTAACATAAATGTTCCTAGATCATAATGATAGCAACGTGTGAAGCATTTTAGACAGCTTAATCTAACAAATACTACAGACGGGTAAATGCTTTGCCACACAATCTCATGTGTCTTCAAAGTACCTTTGAATGGTATGTGGTATATGTTCGTCAATATCTGAAATTGACTTCTGCAAAGAGCAGTTTTCTTTTTACTTCTGAAGGCACGATTTGATTTTTTAGTAGATGACCTTGAATTTTGGGCTAGATAATTGAACTAGCCACGCTTTTATTTGCTCGCTTTTTATGCTTATTTAGTTTTCTGGAGGCCAAATTGTTGATTTGTTTTCTCATCTTATCTCGATTTTTTCTCGCTATTCTCTTTCCACGATCACGAAAATCACTTAACGTTAATTGCAATTAATAGTTATAGATTATGTTATGCTGATACACGAAATTCAGGTACGTGTTCGTTTGGTTTGTAAAATTGGAATGCACTTTACACTGACTGACGGTGGACAATCTGTCAGAATAGAAATCAGATTGATAAAAGTAACTGGTTGGATAACAATTACAGGTTGGGATGATTTACCACCTGAAGTAAATCGAGATGATAATGATCAACATAACATGACTTTAGATAATGGGCCCCATGAAGTTGCGATGGAAATTATTACTGACAATGATATTTCATTCAATGAGGAAGAATATTTAATAGAGCTAGAGTGCAACCATTTTACAAATGAATCGGGCACTTCAGAAACATAATGCAAATAGTAGTAGAGAAAAGTGTTCCCGCATTATAATTTTATACAACATTAATATGTATGTTCCTTCAATAGGTTAATATGGAAGAATTGTATAGTATACGGATTTGCATTTATTCAATGATATAAATAAATGTGCAGTAATTTATTGGCAATAATTATTAGCAAAAGCAATTTTTATTAAGTAACATATTTTTTTCTAGAAACTGCTTCAAGCATTCAAGAAGAACCCAAGCAGAATTTAGTCAAGGAAGATTACAAAAAATTCTAGACAAGTAAGGCAATTGGAGAAACCAGCAGAACTATATTCGAAAAGTGCTGAAGTAATAGCAGAAGCAATTAAACAAATGGCATTAAGTATTACTAAGTTAGCTGAAGCTTTGTCAGCTATGGCTAATAAAAATACAAGTTTAATTTAGTTATATTGATTTAAGAATATGTTATAGGATTGGTTTCTTAATAAAATGTTTTTTTATAACCAGCATGTTGTTTATAAATCAATATATACATTTTAACAAAAATCCACTGAGTAACATACCTGGGAAGAAGAAGCACTGCAAATATAAGATTTATTTTATTTATAATTCTGGAGACCATGGGTTTATACTAATATAACTGAATGTAACTAATGAATACGAAATTCGAATACCTTACATATAAATAGGTAAGTGCTTACCTGTAAGTGAAATAGCACTTGGTCAACTCTTCGTTCTTCGATAAATTCCTTTAATTCGTTAATTAAATTTTCAACTATGTAGTTCTTTATTGAACCTGAAAAGCTAGTTATACGTTGGGTGTGGACATAATAAAATACACACTTTGTCAAATACGAGTTTACTGCGATCTGGCTACTAGATTTTCTTACAGCTGTTTTTATACAGGTTTTATTTTTTTGTTAAATAAGCATAATATTCTACGTAGCATCTTAGTTATATAAATGAAACTTACCTAATATTATGATAAAAAATAGTATGATGTCACTTGGACACTAATATAACTAGCTTAATAAATTTTTCATTTGGCAATTCAAATGGGNAAACTTGAAAACTTACTGATTGTGAACATTTTTTGTTAGTTGGGTAGTAAAAGTTCGTCGGTAAACTGCTCAAGTTATTATGAACCAAATTCTAGCTTCTGCAAATGCTATTGGGGATGAGTTAGAAATAGAGGGACCCAGGTATGTGAACTATAGAATACTTAGGGCGGTTTGTAGAAAGAAGGGTTAAGAAAGAATTAAACGGAGTTTAAAACGTAATGAGTGTTGTGTCAATGTAGTTTAAAATAAATTCCTTGTTTAACCAGAGTTTTAGTTTACCGACCACATTTTGCAGTTTAAACTAAGTTTATCAAATATAACCATACTTTAATTGATTCTTCCGTGGACTAAATATTATTTATTTCCATTTATTTATCTGTATGGTTATTACACTAACTAAAAACTGACTTACAAAGTCCATCCATAGTTCTAAAAATAATAATAAATAAAGTGAAAAGTCATAATTAATGGATTTGTATTATTATACCGACGATGAGGACTTTAATGAACTGGTAAATCATACAGTTCATCGGAGACCTAAAAACTTTCGCCAAAGATGTAATCATTTTGAAAAATTGAACGATACCGAATTTTTGCAAAGGTATCGTCTTTCAAAAGAAACAGTTTGCCACCTCATCGAAAACCTTCCTCTCGAATTCCGACCTATGACAGTAAGGTAATGGCTACAAATATCCTGAAAATATGATGCAGAATTAAGACATTACTTTCTTTTACTTACTATGCATGAAATAATTTTAAAATCGTTTTTTATAGTCCTGGGGGCGAAGAAGCTGAAATTTATCGGAACAGGAAAGGATATTTTTCATTTAATGTGCAAGCCATTTGTGATTCAAAATTGATTATAAAGGACATTGTAGATGACCAGGTTCGTCATCAGATGCTACAATTTTTAATAATTCAAGGGTGCGAAGAGATATGGAATTTCAAAGGTAGTTTGTTGCTTGGGGATGCAGGGTATCCAATAAAAAATTACCTTATGACGCCTTTACAAGACCCAAGAACTCCAGCAGAAGCATTGTATAATGAAGCCCAAATACGTACTAGAAATCCTATTGAAAGATGTTTTGGCGTATGGAAACGGAGGTTTCCTATTTTAGCATTAGGTATAAAATTACATATTGATAAGGTCGAAGAGATAGTTATTGCTTCTGCAGTAATACATAATGTTGCTATTCATATGAGGGATGAATTATCATATGTAAACGAAGAAATTGAGGCAGCTATACAGATAGGAAATGTTAATGAAGTTGCAAACCAACTAAAAAATTGCTACCTTAAAATTTATTGCAAAGTACAATGAGAACATTTTGTTTATTCTTTTATATTTTTTATAACATGCAAAAAATGATAATTGAACTTAAAAAATTTACTTTACTCTCAAATCAAGAGAATCATTTTCAAGATGTTAGTCTTATACATTGACACGATGTATGCTTATTTAAGAAAATAATTGTAACAATTAAAAAACAATATATAAGTATGCCAAAAAAGTAGTTTTATTTAATGTACAAATGCCTTTTTTTGGAAATTAAAACAAAATACTAAACAATAACATAACATTCATTTGTTTTTTGCGTTTCACCAACGTTAACTGAAATTTAACGGTCCATTGATTTCAGTTCTTTGTCTTTTTTATAAATGACCAATAAATGTTTACGGAGGTTGGCGGAACAAAGTTTACAAACAAAATAATAGAGGTTTATGTAAAACTAAAACATTTAGTTTTAGACTTACTTCTTTTACTTATAACAGAATGAAAAATTGCTTATAGCAAACACAAAACAGGAACTAAAACTAAACGCGGTTGCACAGTGGAGTGGGTCAAAATGTTTGTTTTTAATTCCATAAATGCTTTGCCTGGAAAATTTGTGACTTGTATCTTTCATTTCCTATATGCAATATGAACAGTTTTATAAAATACTTAGCTAAGAAAATTAATTTTTCACTGTCTTAATATTCAATTTTCTTATGGAATACGAGGATACAAGAGACAATTACTTTTCCACATCTTTAAAATCTCAAATATTTATATTTCAGATTTCAATATTTTTGCCATCCTGGCTTCATGTTCTTCTTTCATATATGCTAATTCTAGTTTTTGCTTCTTATCCATATGTTCAATTTTTTCTTATGTTTCTCCTCCAAGTGTTGCTTTTGTGTTTCAACAAGTGTTGTCTTGGATAATG
>NW_019422081.1:0-4374 GCF_000390285.2 Anoplophora glabripennis
GTATAAATTATTTACTTTTTAGTTTAATAAAATAATTGTGATCTCTTTTAATTGTATTTTTACATTATTTTTGTTCTCTAAAATTTTAATCAAGCCCCAATTACTCCAGTCGACAGAGGCCGAAAAATTACTGTTGGTGACATTTTCTTGATAACTCGGAAATAACTACACAGGAATACTTTAAATGATAAGTACAATAACAGGCTAATTTGCTGACAAAGTATTTTATCAGGAAAAAAAGTTATTCACAATTTAATCGCGAAAAAAAAATTTTTTAGTAGTTTTCTTTAAATAACTCAGCAAGATGACTTTGTACAAAAAATGTTTAGGACATAATTTTATTCGTAATAAAAATAGCTACAAAATGGCGGTGGTCCGATTACGAAATTTGCAATAACAAAGACGTGAGATTGAAAAAACGGTATAAAATGCCAATTTTTTTAAGTTGCTGTAAAAATGTGAATTATAAACAAAAAGTGATAAAACTATAAACTTAAAACTATAGTTCAATATATATATACAATAATGACGCTAAAGCCGAAAATCAGAAGAGCAAAACTTTTTGTTCTTTAAGGTTTTATACATCTATCGGCATCTGAAAATCGAAACTGTCAAATTTGTTTGAAGTTTTGCTAACACTTGAAATTTGGTATACACATAGTGTACATATGCAGAAACCAATAGCAATTTGCAAAATTTAAGTATCTTCATTTTTGCAGTTTTGGTCAGGTTTTATATGTCACCCTCGTTTTATATGTCACCATTTTTTTTAATTTTCGGAAAAATATATATGTATATTTATAAAATATTCCATCACGGTACATTAACCAGCACAATTACCTACAATTTAAAAAAATAATAATTTTCATCGTTTAGATCCTAAGCTACTTAACATTTTGTGCCTGTTAGCCGTAGTCATACATTACTCAACATAACATAAAACAAAATCGTACATTTGGGGTAAACCTTTAACTTTCCATTTTCGAGCGCGAGCTCCGCTCTTCGGCGCTTGTATACTATTAGAAATATGCAATAGTAAATTTAAACAATTGTTTACTTAAAGTTAAAGGTTTACCCCACACGTACGATTTTGTTTTATGTTAATATGTTGAATAATGTACGACTACGGCTAACAGGCGCAAAATGTTAAGTAGCTTAGGATCTAAACGATGAAAATATATATTTTTTNCTTGAATTTTGCAAATTGCTTTTGGTTTCTGCATATTTACACTATATGCATACCAAATTTCAAGTGTCAGCAAAACTTCAAACAAATTTGGCAAAGTTTCGAGTTTCAGATGCCGATGAATGCATAACACCTTATAGAACAAAAAGTTTTGCTCTCCTGGTTTTCGGCTTTAGCGTCATTATTGTATATACATATATTGAACTACAGTTTTCGAAAGTTTTATAACTTTTTGTTTATAATTGACATTTTTACAGCAACTTAAAGAAATTGACGTTTTATACCGTTTTTTCAATGTCACGGCTTTGTTATTGCAAATTTCGTAATCGGACTACCGCCATTTTGTACCTATTTTTATTACGAATAAAATTCTGTCCTAAACATTTTTTCGTACAAAGCCATCGCGCTGAGTTATTTAAAGAAAACTACTAAACAAATTTTTTTTCACGATTAAATTGTTAATACATATTTTTCCTGATAAAATACTTTGTCAGCAAATTAGCTGTTATTGTACTCATCATTTAAAGTAGACCTGTGTAGTTATTTCCGGGTTATCAAGGTTTGACACAGGCCGAACCTCTACCAGCTGGACTAAATTTATATGACCGTATTCCCAAGCCTATTGCAAAGTTTTTTTCTCAAATTCTCGCTTTCTATTATAATTTTCGTGTTCATCCAATATAATGTTTATTGGTCTCTTCAATACAAGGTTTATCGCATTAACAATATATGCTGCAAGTGTTAGTAGTTGAAAAAAATTTAAAATTTACGGCGTATTTTCTAAATTTTCCGATAATACTAAAACATTTTCGTTGTATAAGTACTTTTTTCCACAACTAGCCTATCCACCATTATCAACCTATCTTTGACACGTAAACTTTTATCTTTTTGACCTGGGTGAATAATGAAGACCTTGATTTATTAAACCAAAGTAAATAATGAAAATAATTTTGACACTTGACAGTTTTAAAAGTACAGAACCACAGCACGCAGAAGAGGTTATGAAAGACGTTTTTAATAGATAGAAAATATCCAGAACAGATAACTATCAGTACCACGAACTTATCGGAAATAATAGTTAACTGTGCAATTGTGGCATGTCATATTGATGTCTGCTCTTCCAATGTTGAGCGACGTAGTAGTGGCGCCAGCAGCATTATCAGCTTCATTTCCGGCCACGAAGTGTCTTGGAGAAAACGAAGTGCTAGGAATTGTACTCGGAGTGGTCGAATTGGGTGAAACATCTCACTCAACAGTCGCACTAGTAATAGTTGCAGAGACAGAAGGAGCGACAAGAAATGAGGACGACGTTTGAACACCTTGCACCATTTCGGCAATGAGTCTTTTATCGGCTATTGATTCTTCAATGTATCCTTCTGCTACCCCTGAAGATCGCCACCCACCGTGACGCTTTAAGGACAATATATCGCCCCTATTTTCAGCCAATATGGTAGCTGAAGTTCTGCGAAGGGCATGACCGGTATAATTCTCATAATTTTGGCGTTTCATCAATTTGGACATATTATCATTATCCTCGTTCTTTTTGTAAGATACCAATCTTTAAAAACTGTGTATGCTTTTACGTAAAGATGTTTGGACTTTTCTGGCAGGAGTTGGTTATCAACATTTTCTGCCACTTTCCTTATTTCAGGGGGTGTGCAGCCCATTTCACTTTCACTTTCCATGATTTATAGCTTTAAATTAAATTAATTTCAAATTTCTTTGTGCGAAATGTCAAATTAATTAATTGCAAATTTATTTGTGTGAAATGTCACAAAGTTTGACTTCAAACAAAAGAGTACCCACTTGATTCTTGTACATGATATCAGCGTTTTTAGAGTGTTTATTCAAATTTCGTGAAACTGCATGTCAATTATTGAAACTCGATTTAAGGTGTAGTAGCTAGTAGTGGAAAAATACTATACAAACCACGGTAGAGAAGAGTGCCATTATAGTTTCGGCAATTTGCTTTAATTAAAATATCTAGAAAGGGGAAAGCATTATTGTTTTCTCTTTCTAAAGTTAGAAAACGGTAAAGATATTAAAAATTCAATGGAGTTCGATCGGAATCTTAAAAAAGGGAAACCATACCATTAAAAAAAATAAACAGACCGCGATTATTTTTATTAAAAAGTAAAAGATGTGAACCAAATCGTGTGAACTTAGATCCATCCAATTAAAAGCAATATAATAGAATAAAATATCATATAGGTATCTTCAGTTATTGAAGTTATTGAATCTTTATTAAAAAAAAAATCTAAGACTGACACAAATTTTAGACAATATCTTTGTGTATATTGGCACAAGGAATCATGAAAATATATGTTATTTTCAACATTCTTTTAAAGTGAATGTGTCAATGTTTAAAATTGAGGTAGAGATAAACGTAAAAATAAATTTACAAAGGTATAAAATGCTGCTCACATCTGTAAAATGGTATTCCTTCCGTATCATCAATTAATCTTACTGTAAATGAGCATATTATTAGATATTGGTAGTTTTATCTTAAACAGAAGTGGCATACAATGGTTTATTCTAAAAAAATGTAAACTATGTATAAGTTCCGGGCAAAATACCTTAAGATATTTTCACGTGTAACACTGTAGTTGATTAAAAGTTATTACTGTCGAGTTTAGGGTGATTGGGTATAAACTAGAATGTGTTTTCCCCATAAAATATCTAAATGAAGTTGATTAACAATTTTTTATTATTATACCAAAATAAAAGTGCATTTTCAATTCTGGACTTTATCGCCTTAGACGTAGTCAAGAAAAATATTGCCCGAGGGATTAAAATGCGCTATAAATGCCGAGGTATCTATTTTTTGAGTCGTGCCCTGAAAATTTCAATTATCTTAAGAGATACAAGGTGAGTTAAACTCGCGGAATTTTAATACCAAATAATACGCCGACGGCAAATTTGATCCATCTTTTTTCGTTATTGTAATAATTCCATAACGTATACTATTGGTAATAAGCAGCCTATTTTAGTTACTGTAATTTTACAGTAAATCATTTTTGGGTGTATATGTAAATATAACCTATTAATTAAAATATAATTGCAAATTCTTATTTTAATTGTATTTCAACAACGGGTACTGTTGGCCATAAACAGATTACTTTTAGGCATTGTAATTCTTTTATAATCTAATTATACATTCTTATTTTAATTGTAATTTCACAACGCAC
>NW_019422082.1:0-4304 GCF_000390285.2 Anoplophora glabripennis
TTTAAACTCACACGTTTGTATGACACTGGTCTGAAGTTTTGAAGTTGATCAAATGAATTTGTTGGAACCGACCTGGAATATTATTTAAAAAACTACAAAATTCAACGAATCCAATGAACCATAGCTTCCTTTTAACTTAATATAATATGAATGTGATACGTAATTGTATAGTCTTTCCGATCTCAATTGAAGAACCAAGAGGTTGGCAGCATGTACCAGGTTCGATCGCTGACGCAGTAACTCTGCATTGAAATATTAGAAAAACTTGGAGGTGGTAGAAATATATACGCCCAGTTGAAGAATGCGAGCGCGGGCAAAGGAAAACAAACACTGTTGCATTGGGCTACTGGACAATAAATCTTAGCAGTTGTTGTCAAATTGTGATTGATAAATTGCCCAACAGTGCAGTGCAGCAATGCGGAATTTGGTGTGATTCAGGTAATTTTAATTTGTTATAGGCACCTTCTATCAATCATTCATATTACAATTGCGAAAGGGAGAAATAAGAAGGATATTTTGTTTACTAATATTATTACTACTCCGAGAGCTACATGCCCTTACCGACATTGAATTATACTCGCAACACCTAGTGCAACATGATGAGGACTAATAAGTCCGAAACCGGTCTGTGCCTGGTGGGTTAAACTGACAAACGATCCTAGCTGTTGCACTAGGTGTTGCGAGTATAATTAAATGCCGGCAGGGGCATGTAGCTCTCGGAGTAGTTGTTTCTCGCAACACTGACAATTCAAATGCCTTATATTTTATTTTACGAAATAAATTTTAGTTAAAAGCTAAAGTTAATACAAATCTTAAAAGGATATTTCACAGATAAAAGTAAACCAAAAAGTTTGCCTTGATCTGAAAAAGGATCACGTAATTATAGTAGTAATTCTGTATTTCAGTTACCAGTATCGTAGATATGGGGGCAGTCATTTTCATGAAGAAAATAGAAATATCGCTGAAAGACGTCTTTCAATAAGAATTGCTATATTAGAGGAGCACCTTCTTCATGTAGTAGAAAACGCTTCCAGTACTAGTAAAAGACAAATTGCTATTAACGTCCATATCAGCCCTAAGACATGGACCTATTTTCGGGGTCTTCTGTAATGTGATTTTTCACTTTAATTTAATTGGCGTTAGTTTAATACCTTAAAATATTGTATTAACAATAACATAATAGCCATATTGGAGAACAAAAAATCTGCATGCCATTTTGGACACCGTTAAAGTGTGGAATGGAATTATTGGTCTGTCTTTGATTGACAACATCGCCACATTTTCCATCAAATGGTGATTCCTAACAACGAAACTTTCCTTATTATGCATGATGGAGAGCCTTCATTTTGTTCTAGCTGTTCGAGAGTACCTCAAAAATTGATTTTCAGCCTGATGGATCGGGCAAAGGACGCATCTTCATTATTTAATTTATTGCTAGCATTTTTTAAATTGTTCATGAACAAGTTCTTAAAATAACTTAATTTATTTTTTTTAATTGTAATAAAATAGTATTTTTCTCGAGAAGTAAGCTCCATATAAAAAATGGTAAGAGGTATTTTATGTCACGTAATGAATGAAGATTACAATAAAAAAAATCATATAACTTAAAAATATCACTGGCGTGCATGTGATTTTAAAAAATAATTGGATAATATTGAATACATGCACGCCTCTGGTACAGTGACTAAATTTTGGTTTACACTAATACATGCTTCTTAATAAGCAGTTTTTTCGTTCATTGTGAAAAAAAAAGAAAATTTTCCATTTTTAGGAAAAAAAATAAAATTGAACGCCCTCCTTTAAGGAGGCTTTTTTGGACATACATTATTATACAAGGTATTTGTAAATAAGTGCGAAATATTTTAGGGAATGGATGTCGAAGTTATTTTGTGAAAAAAGTTCATATAAACGTAGGTCGAAGTATGTTTCATTTCCGAGATACAGTGTTTAAATTTTTATTTTTTATTTATTTTTATTATTTCAAAGAGTTTTAAAGATAGTGACTCGAAATTTGATGATGTATTTTATTTAGAAATGTTGACAGCAACCTACTGGATAATGCATCAATAGAAATTATATTTTTAATTTGCAATAAAATATGTTCCTCAAAAACGGTGCATTCTACGAAAAAAAATTGAAGGAACCAATTTCATTCAGAATTGATAGCGGATTTCTAAAAAAATATCTAAACGGGAAAAAGTCATGGCATACCATTTTTTATTAATAAAAATCGTGGCATTCTCGCACGAACGGCACTGGTGCAAGTAGAAATATTCGGATCACCCCAAAAAATGCAGATTAATCCCTCCAAAGCGTTTTTCAAATTTCGAGTCAATATCTTTAAAACTCTTTCAAGTAATTAATAAAAATAAATAAAAAAATAAAATTTAAACACTGTTATCTCGGAAACAAAGCATATTTCGACCTACCTAAAATATTTCGCAATTATTTACCAACACCCTGTATATATTTTCCAGTGGTGTGCCATAATTTTTTAATAAAATGGACCTATCACACCTCATGCCACTAAGCCACTAATATGAGTTGTGTTTTCAAAGGCATATGCCAATAAAAGAAGGTATTCTTAAATTTGAATAAGAAAAACGCTCAATTTCTTACATGTAGTGTTAGAATATATTCTGTATAAATTGAACCAAGAAATAAATATAATGTCTTTTACTTAAATAAAATCAAGATACATGAATCAAGAAATGTTGACACAAAAAAATTGCTTAATTCGAAATNTAGGCTGCTTAGGAAACACCCTGTGTAATTTTTGAAGTTACTTGAAGTGGTGACGAATAAATTCATATTTTATTTAAATCCTACTTCGTCTGAACAGCGCTTATACGTCTATGATACCGGTATAAATACATTTAAGGCGGCAAAATGAATAAGGGAAAGGAAAAGAGAACAGCAGCTACATACAATATTAAAGAGGACCCTTGTTCTTATAAAATATACGAATGATGGCGTCGTTGTGTGTTGAGGGATGTGCTAATATTATTTTACTCACGACTATACAAGGTGTGCGGTGGCCAATATAACATCATTGTCTATATTGCCGTAGCGAGATGGGTTCGGAATTTATTTTGACATCCAGTGGCGCACTTTGATGTGGTTCCGATAAAGATAATCCGGTTTGCCTGCGTAGGCATCGTTCTGCCTACAAAAATGTGTGTACTTAGGGCAAAATAATAATATGTAGACCTCATTTGACGTAAAAACACTTTCTCTTCGGTGTTATCTTAGTTTTTTATGCGTTTTCTCGAGGCTAAAAAGTTGTAACACGGATAGAATTCAATAAAACCTCGGGACACTACTAATTTTAATTTCAGTCAGGTTTTAATGTTTTTTTAAATTTTGCTGTCCAAAATATATTTCATACAGAAGTTCAAATTGTACGTGACTTCCGAATACTTTATATATGGACATTTGTACCAGATATTTCTTAACCAAAACGATTATTTCCTTTTACTTGCTTATTAATTTTTATTAGATGATCTATGTGCACTTTAGGTGGCCATTAGAAATATTGATTTTGTGTTATGAGGATTTAGTGAATGGAAAAATGATACGCCCCTGAGTTTCACGTGAGGATGCGGCAATCAAGTCACGGCGCTGCTGGCCTTCGGGCTTGTTCTTCCATCGTCCGAAAATTCAATATTTTTGTGTAAACATATTTTAAAGCGTTATCCATTTTATCTGATTTTGCCAAACCAAATTGAATACTGCAGTTAGTAGCTACATTAATAAATAGAATATATTTTTCAATTTTTATGTACCTACCTACCTCTTGAAAAGTTGTGTTTGCTCTCTATTTTGAAATGGCAAGGAGAATTAATATAATAAATTAATCATTATTAAATCGGCCATAGGCATACCATTAAGTTTCTTGATATAGAAGTTATGGTAATGGAGTACTTCGAATATGTACTAATAGACCGACTAGACAATATAATCACTACATATTATAAAACAAAGTCCTCCGCCGCGTCTGTCTGTCTGTTCGCGATAAACTCAAAAGGTAGTTACCTATATTGTTTTAAATTTAAAGGTTTTGCATTTTTAGTTTTGAGTTCGTTTGTTGTGATTAGGTATATAGATATATCGTGAATTATTTTAAAATTAATATTAGGGTCGCATTAGATGAAAGATGATTGATTTTCTGTTTGTTACGATTTAACTCAAAAACTACTCAACCAATTGTACCGAAAGCTACATCTCGTCGGAGTAACATAGGCTATTTTATATTTGCCCGTGCGAAGCCGGGGCGGGTTGCTAGTAGATAATATAAAACTCTA
>NW_019422083.1:0-4308 GCF_000390285.2 Anoplophora glabripennis
ACCCCCTTAAATGTTTTACACTTATTTAGTTACACCCTGTATAAGTTTGTCTGAGTCGTAGGGCTAACTTGGGCGTTAAGATCACTACTCGTGTTACTCATCTTCACGAAATAATAAGTAATACCGTTTACCGTAATATTTCATTTATGAAATGATTTAAAATAAAACGTTACAAATAAAATCGAATCCACGGTCAGCAGAATAGCAGTGTACTCACGTCTACAATGCTCAAGTAGAACTCCCCTCAGTACGTCTCTCTATACTTCTCTTCACTCGTCAGGTCAAAATTATTCTTAAATGAACCAATCAAATTCGTTATTTCCTAGGGATTCCCTTATAAAGTAATTATAAGGTAAATGCTATCTATCCTTTGACCGCGCTTAAGTCTCTCCAAACCCAAGTTTGCCATCATAAAACTCGGGAATAACATAACCGGCTTAATTCATAAATAACTATTTCTAAGTTTTATGGTCTAAGTATAAGTTACAAAAGAGTATTCCCTGAATAAAGAATTCTAGAATTTCCAAAGTCTGAAGGACTCGGCCTGCGAGAAAGACATCTCCGACAAGTAGATATGTTAAAAGACTTATTATAACGCGGTTATTCATTATAATTACTTATCGGTGCTGCCTACTAACTTTATATGTTTGTACGTGGTCAGAATTTTTACATTTAGGTCAATGTCGTATTTATGTAAAACTGATACGATCGTAGAAAGTCTCTAGAATAATTTAAAGGACGATTTTTGATAGCGGTCTTATTTAAATGAGACTCCTTAGATAAATTCGCATCTGTTCACGAAATTGGCGAACAAAGAACACAACTGTGTTTACTTTCATACATATTTTGAAAGCAGTCTTAATTTTGGACTTGCTCTCGATGAACGCAATATAGAGTTTACTTGGATCAAATAAGTTATTATGTTGAAATAAATAAACTGTATAGTTATTGCAAACAAGTGTATAGTTATAGGTACTAAAAGGAATACTACCCCTTAATATAACATTTTTTAAATGCATTAAGAATTGTTGCTAAATCCCTATATCTTCAAACTCTAAAAATACATTGTATTGAAATGTAGAGCCAATAACGACAGTCATGGTACGTAAATAAATTAAGAGAACTATTTACATCAAGCAACTAAATTTTTTAAGGGGTAATATATTTAAATTTCACCTAAATAAAGCCTATTTTTACTCAACTAGATTAGGTGGGGATGTCAAATGTAATGGAAAATTTGTAATTAGATAACAACTATAAATGTTTTTCTCGATGCAAGGACATGGGTGTACTGATAATGAATAAAATTATGTATATTCAAAATCTAATCTCGATCTATTAGTTACTACTGAACAAATAGCGATAAAAAGCGACCCAGGCATAGATGCTGCATTCCGATGCCGAAGACTGAGCATTCCGCAGCCAAACCCCTTAGCCGAGAGTCAAAAGGTCGGCGGGAGTCGTCCTTATAATATCTAGCTACGTGCTTGCGGAAAAGTACAAGTGTAGACGCGAATTACGACCGAGGCGCCCGCCTACCTAGATAAGGGATTAAATTTAATCTCAGATAAAAAAAGCAATTCAATTAATCAAGTGTTTGGCGAATTTCTGGCCATCCAGTGTTATCTGANTAAAGGACGATTTTTGATAGCGGTCTTATTTAAATGAGACTCTTTAGATAAATTCGCATCTGTTCACGAAATTGGCGAACAAAGAACACAACTGTGTTTATTTTCATACGTACTTTGAGAGCAGACTTAAGGTCTGTTCCAACAAGCGTCACGGATTGGTTCCGAACCGTTCGAAATGTTTGGCCAGCTAAGTTCTAAATGTGTCTTCACTGAATATATCACAAGAATTAGTTGGATGCACATTTCGAACGGTTCGGAACCAATTCCTGACTCATGTTGGAACAGACCTTTAGTCTTAATTTTGGACTTGCTCTCAAGGGACGTAATATAGAGTTTACTTGAATGAAATAAGTTATTATGTTAAATAAAACCGTATAGTTATCGCAAACAAATGTATAGTTGTAGGCACTAAAAGGAATACTACCTCTTAGCATAACATTTCTTAAATGATCTACAAATTAAGTTTAGGAGTTTTGTTTTTGTCAAATTAAAAATGGTTGCTACGTCACTATACCTATATTTTCTAAACATTAAAAGTACATTCTACTGAAGTGTAGGACCCATAGTGACAGTCATGATACGTAAATATATTAAGAGAACTATTTACATCAAGCAACTAAATTTTTTAGCGGGCAATAGATTTAAATTTCACCTAAATAAAGCATATTTTTGACTCAAATATATTGGGGGGGTTTAAAACAAAGTTACTGCTATATCTACACGTACCTAAAATGTAATGGAAAATTTGTTATTAGATAACTATAAATGTTTTTCTCGATGCAAGGACATGGGTGTACTGATAATGAATAAAATTATGTATATTCAAAATCTAATCTCGATCTACTAGTTACTACTGAACAAATAGCGATAAAAAGCGACCCAGGCATGGATGCTGCATTCCGATGCCGAAGACTGAGCATTCCGCAGCCAAACCCCTTAGCCGAGAGTCAAAAGGTCGGCGGGAGTCGTCCTTATAATATCTAGCTACGTGCTTGCGGAAAAGTACAAGTGTAGACGCGAATTACGACCGAGGCGCCCGCCTACCTAGATAAGGGATTAAATTTAATCTCAGATAAAAAAAGCAATTCAATTAATCAAGTGTTTGGCGAATTTCTGGCCATCCAGTGTTATCTGAGCGATATTTAAAATTATTAAGTTAATCGGGATCAATGAACTGTTAACTAAGTGTAAATATTTATAATTTATTTAATTCGGGTTGCCACCAGATAAACTTCCACAAAAGGGGTTTATTCACCTCGATCGTATGTTGGAAATAAGGCTTTAAGAGTTATTCGCAATTTTTTATCGGGGGGCATCTCTATTCCCAAATCGTCGACAGTAGATCACCCAGGTTACGTAAATAAAAAACAATTCCTATCCAGTTTTGGATATTTTCAAGGTTAAAAATGTTGCGAGTCTGTAAAAATATAAACATAGACACGGCAAACATAACCCACAACTTTCTTGCAAGGTTAAAAATGTTGCGAGTCTAGGAAAAATGTATATGTAGACACACCAAACAGTCGAAAATTTTATTTTTGGTAAATAATTAGATTATAAACGAGTCCAAGTCATTTTTCAAAATTAGAAATATTTACCGAGATAATTTTTTTTTTAATCCGTGTACCTATCGACCATGGTAATCAAAATCACTTCCAAGTCATGTGTCAAGAAAATTATTTCCCATTCAAAATAAACACATTATGAACTGCGTAAATACCACAATGAAGTCAGTGGTTCTCAATAAGTTTTCAATAAAAAAATCATACATATTTTAAATTTGTGGTTTTTATTCCTAACTCTTTCGCAAAAAAACTACTACATGTTCTTTCATCCATCCGTTAAGGAGGATCGAGTTCTACGAAAAAATGCAGGGAAGTTCGTATTATTGAGATATATTATTTTTGCAATGCGAAATTACTTAATATTTACAATTCATTACCTACATTCTGTGTACGTTAATTATTATTTTTACTGTGGCCGCAATTAAAAATGTTAAATTCATAGTGCTTGTATTTTTCTTTGTCCGATTGGTATTTGTTTTCACTTTCATGGAGATCTTTGACCTGCTTATTATAATTTTTAGCTGTCTGATTTTTCGAAGTTTGACACCACATAAAAAACACTCAGTAGAAATTTGTCGTTCACATTTGGTCTGTGGGTATTTTGATGGGCGTTGAATAACCTGGTGATATTATCTTATTTTAAACTCGATTATATTCAATATCTACAAGCAAATATCACAATCTCCTTAATTTCTAGTAATAAAAAATCTTTTTCTTTGCATTGACAGCAATGATTTTATAACACGGTAACTACAAGGTCCCCTACGTCCCGCTTCACCCCCTCCCCTTCTTGTTTCTCTTGTCTTCTTGTTCTAAGTAGATTCGTAATTGTTTGTATGTTTTTTTATGAATGTTCTGTTGTCTCAATATCATCAACCAAATTCATCAAATTAATTATATGTTTACCCCATTTTGAGTTGTAAAATTTGCGATTAAACAAATCGAGCAATTTTGTCGTAACGAAACATATTTCTCGGTGTGGGAAACCACCAGAAGGGGAATTTTCCGTCCGATTAACTGGGGAGCCCTAAAATCGTGTGAGTTCTCTCCAATTTCAGGAAAATTACGGCAATAGACGAATTCCGTTATCAATTACATTTTTATTACTTATT
>NW_019422084.1:0-2167 GCF_000390285.2 Anoplophora glabripennis
GTAGTCGGTAACAAGTGTGTTGAAATATTCACTGAAATACTTTTACTTGGACTCGAGGCGCGTGATGTGAGTGAGAGTCCGAGTGCTGATATGTTTGGTAAGGACACTTCAGAGATAATATTTGTACTTTTCTGTAAGGCATCGAAGTCAGGCACGAAATTGACACTGTTTTCCATATACACACTTCCACTTTGTCCAGTCACATTCAAAATAGATATATTAAGCAAAGTTTCGAGTTGAACACTATCGTTCAAAGCACTCAAATTTGGAATGTTCGGCTCATATGAAGAATCTATATTTAATTCTGGTAACTCTTCTGAGCTAGTACAATTACATTCTTTGGTTAGTAGTTCACTAAAAGCAGGAACTTCTTCAGAGGTGTTCTCTGAGCTTTCTCCACTGCTCACATTGAGAGATTCATTCATCATATCGAAATTTGGTAAGTTTGACTCTGTCATCCCATTAAGCAACTGAGAAATCTCAGGTCTATCACATTCAATATCATTGATGCTACCACTTGACACCGTCTCTGATGAAAATGCTATCATATCGGACAGTTCCGGTGATTCGTTAAGTAATTGTGATATTTCAGGCCTATATTTTGTTTCGTTCAAATTTTGGCTGGTTGTTGACTGAGATCCTGTCGAAAATTTCATCTTATCAGAGTCATTATGTATGTCTGAATCGATTCTTTCCCTTTTCACGACGAGTGGCACAGAGAACTGTGGTCCATGATTGTCTTCATCGATATCGGGACTTATAACTATTTGTGGTATCACTGAAGGCACATTTTGATGTCTAGCCGCCTTCTCGGAATTAGTTCTAATTAACATCAACGCAGAATCAAGGTAACCGATTTGATCCAATGATCTTTCAACCTCTTCCAGATGTTTATCCTTCTGTTTTGCAGGCTCAGGTAATACTATTNTGGCAGAAGAGTGTTGAGAGAAATATTGGGTAAAGGCGATGTGCACGGTCGTGATTTTGTTGAATTGTCGGACGAATTCTGTGAACTGTTTAAGATACTCGGTAACAAGTGTGTTGAAATATTCACTGAAATCGGTGATTCGTTAAGTAATTGTGATATTTCAGGCCTATATTTTGTTTCGTTCAAATTTTGGCTGGTTGTTGACTGAGATCCTGTCGAGAATTTCATCATATCAGAGTCATTATTTATGTCTGAATCGATTCTTTCCCTTTGCACGACGAGTGGCACAGAGAACTGTGGTCCATGATTGTCTTCATCGATATCGGGACTTATAACTATTTGTGATATCACTGAAGGCACATTTTGATGTCTAGCCGCCTCCTCGGAATTAGTTCTAATTAACATCAACGCAGAATCAAGGTAACCGATTTGATCCAATGATCTTTCAACCTCTTCCAGATGTTTATCCTTCTGTTTTGCAGGCTCAGATAATACTATTGAGATCAAAGCTTCTGGGCCAGTGCTTGGTCTTTGATGTTTCTCCTGTTTTAGGAGATCCACAGCAATGTAATCCGCAGCTCGAAACAATTTTGCTTGTGTTAAGAGGTACAGCAAATGACCTAGAACCGGTCTCAATCTGCCTGATGTTCCCCATTCGTCCAGCAATATTTCAGTACAAGCTCTCCTGTACCTTTCCGATGCATTCTCTATTAACCTAAAAAAAAACCATTGATAAGCTTCATCTTTTTCAAAAGTTTTAAGATGCATTACTTAAAATGTTCTGAATTATATTTGTGGGGATTATCTAAGGTAACATTACACACGAAATTAAACTTTTCCAGTGTCTTTGGTATGATTGACATTAGTCTCTTCCACAATTCATGAGTTTCCAGTATCTGAGCCAACTCCCTTATGTATCTTGGGGAGAGTTTTCTAATTTCCAGCGAAGGATCCATTTGTCTTCTGTTTACAGTCATTACATCTGGATTATATCATAAATGTAGGCTAAAAAAAAAGTAGCTAAAAAGCTAAAGTAAACATTTAGTGCTTCTAAATTTTAGTTTTCAATGCCTTATTTCTAAACTATAATTTCAGGAACGTTTGTGTATTAGTTTATAATCAAAATCAATTGCTTTAGATAGAAACAAATTATGAAATAAAGGTTATGTTTCAATTTCAATTATTGTAGAAGAGAAATTCGTCTGTGGCAGAATCATGGCAGAATTTTATATACACAAG
>NW_019422084.1:3708-4378 GCF_000390285.2 Anoplophora glabripennis
CTTTTTATTACCTACAACTTTGCCATTTAACTTTTTTCCATAAGACTTGTAGTTTTTCCGGAAATCCAGATAAACCGTTTTTTACCCTTAAAAACTCACCCCCTTCCCCTTCCCGACCTCAGATCGCCCGTAAATTATTTTTCCTTTCATTTCTGTTATATTCTCTTTCTTTTCCAATGGGTTTCATCCTACTATAATTTTTTTTTGGTTTCAAAAATTATCGACCCTGGTCTAGAACTAAGGGCCGAGGGACAACACGCGGTATATTATGTACTTCGTGCTGGTTACATAGTTACATTTATTTTTCGAAATCCGCTTACATTTTAGTTCATAACATAAATAAGAATTTCAGAAAGATAATTAAATAGTAACATAACAAAAAGTTAATAATTAATATAAAATTAAATAGATATTTATATAAAACTTAGGTACGTTTTAATGTATATCCTTGGTAAAGGAACAAAATAACACTTCACAATTAAATACGAGTTTATGCTACACTACTGCAAGATGGCAAAAAGTAAAATACTTTTGTTATAATCCCAAAAATATTTTGTATTGCAAATACTTTAATAAAGTATTTTGTATTTTAAACAAGTATTAACGTCAATCGAAGACCGCATCTCTTTCAGCAACGATTTTTTATTTTAGGAGTGGTGTATTAAGAATA
>NW_019422085.1:0-1673 GCF_000390285.2 Anoplophora glabripennis
ACTATTTATTAACTAATTACACCAACTAATTACGATTATCACTATACTGCACAATACTTCACTTTGCAACCGCTTTACTAATACTTCCAAACACTTTGAAATTTGGTATGTTTGTTTATAAAAACGGTAGAGTTCTTCTGACGGAATTTGATTTATTTTATCTATTCCAGCGGCGTCCGAGGAGTCATTCCTGTTGATATTAACTAGTAAACATATGAGACGTCACTGCTTTTCCTTAGGTGTCATATGTTTTTCTAATTACGCGATAAAAAATACAACTTTTTTGTCTCTTTACTTTTTTTGATATCTTGCTTCGTTTTCGAGCAAAAAATTAATAGCTTAAGGTGCGATTTTAATAAGTACTTGAACTGTGTAGTTGTCAATTCCTGCTTGTCAAAATGAATTACACAAATAGTGAAATGTACGATATGCATTTTCTTTATGGCCTTGCCAACGGTAATGCATTAGTCGCCAGGCGCCTCTATGAGCAGAAATACCCTAATCGTATAATTCCTCATCATACCCGCCTCCATCAACGTCTTAGTGAAACTGGAAGTTTTCGAAAACTTACCTCAGGAAACGGGCCACCCCGCACAGCAATAACCCTACAATTGGAGGAAGATGTACTTCATGAAATTGAGGACACTCCAACAACAACTACCAGACAGATTTCTAGAAACTTAATTAATTGCAAGTCGTTCTACAATTTTCAGGATTTTAAAAAATAATCTTTGTACCTTTATCACATCCAACGGGTTCAGGCACTTTTACCGACTGATTTTCCGTTAAGATTAGATTTATGTCAATGGATACGGCAAAAAATTGGGGAAAATCCTCAATTTTCAGCAGGAAGACTATTCACGGATGAGGCGAATTTTTCTAGAAAAGCCATAATGAACTTCCATAATAATCATGAATGGGCAGACAAGAACCCAAATGCAATATTAGAAGGCAGTCATCAACACCACTTAATTTTTTTTACCACCGAGGTTTACTGGAGATGTTTATGGCTGTTTTCTTGAGGATGAATTGCCCGTATTTTTGGAAGACATCCCATTGCCATTAAGGTTGCAAATGTATTTTATATGCACGATGGAGCTCCACCCCATTTCAGTTTAGCTGCACGTGAATATTTGAACAATATCTACCCAAATAGCTGGATAGATCGAGGAGGCACTCAACCCTGGCCCCCGAGGTCTGCCGACCTAAATTCGTTGGATTTTTTTCTTTGGGGTCACCTCAAACGTTTGGTTTATATGACTCCAGTGCAAACCATAGACGAATTAGGAAACCGTATTGTAGCATCCTATGAAACAATTAGACACACAGCCGGAATATTTGAACGGGTTCGCCAATCAATGTGTCGTAGATGCCTGTATTAGAGTTGAAGGTGCACATTTTCAACAACTGTTGTAACGACTGTGTATGTAAAGTATTTTTCATATAATTGCTGTGTGTTAAATATTTTTTCTTAAGTTTCTGTTAATATTAATTATTTAAAAAAATATTATTTAGTGAGTTATTCTTTCTCAGCTTGTTGCATTGTTTTTCCTTCAAATGTATTGTTAAAGTTGATTAGTAAATAACTAAAACATTGAATTTCTATTTTTGTTTTCTACTTCCCTTAAGAATGTGCATATGAAAGGATATTAATTTTTTGCTCGAAAACGAAG
>NW_019422085.1:3702-4305 GCF_000390285.2 Anoplophora glabripennis
ATTGATTATATTTAAAAATCGATTATAATAAAAATATTTTACATTAATATTGGTAAAAGGGTAGTTTATAAGAGTTGAAAATGGCAAAAGTAAAATATTCTTTCATAAACAATATAAGGGAATTTTTATTTTAAATTATTGCACAATTATAGCATTCCAAGATTTAAAATGTATTTTTTTATCATATTTTTAGCACAGGGGTGATTTATAAGGGTTGAAAAGTGTTATGAGATACAAATTCTTTCATAAGCAATGAGGGAATTTTTATTTTAAATAATTGCACCGTTAAAGCATTCCAAGCTTTTAAAAAGTAATTTTTTATCATTTTTGTCAATACAGGGGTGGTTTTTAGGGGTTGAAAGGAAAAAATTCTTTTATTAGCTATAAGGTAACTTTTATTTTAAATAATTTCATGATTTAATCATTCTAAATCTTTAAAAAGTAACTTTTTATCATTATTTTTTGCATAAGGCTAGTTTTTAAGGGTTAAATAAAGGGTCAAAAAGATCAAATATATCATAAAACATGTTCGAGAACGTGGAACATTATTTAATCTTTGTGCTTGAACAAGATTTTTATCAATAAAATGCTTAAACTTAATTT
>NW_019422086.1:0-4339 GCF_000390285.2 Anoplophora glabripennis
GGAAGCGGTTGAAGGTTTATGATTTTTGCATTCTGGAGCGTGGAGTTTATTTTGAATTCGAGCTTCATTATTAGAGCTGTCATAATTGGCCGCGCGTGAAAAGCGTGCGGATCATCAACGTAAAATAAAGTGAACAATTATAAGATTTGTGTCATTGTATCATTGTGAAACACGTAAATTATTTTACGCATCGGTGCCATCGGTTTCACAATCTGGATCGGATCCGTTTATAGATCGCATCATCAGGTATGTTTCTACCCTTGTTTCGAGGAAACTTATTCACGGTGGTGATAAAATATCTTGATCTGAAGAGAACGACCGACCGACCGTTCGTTTTTTATATATATTTTATAAAAAAAATAAAAAAAAACAAACATTTAAACAAGGGTAACAGCTTAAATAGGTATTTTTAGAACTCATTATTTTCCTTTAGTTTCATAAAATTATTTTCTATTCCAAGAAATATATCTCTGTTTTGTTTTCCACCTGAATAGTTTTTATATGTTAATAATTTTATAGCTTCTAACCGGTAAATTTGTTTTTTTTGTTTTAATCAGTATAGTATNATCAATCACCCGATCCTTAGATGAGCCCCGGTGTATAATAATTCAATTAATATTGCCCGAATTATTAATACGCCGTGGTTCTGGCTGTCTTACGAATGTACCTAACGAAAATGTTCGCAGTTATTTGATGGAGAGTAATTAATAATTAATGAGGGAGTTTGTTGCTCATGCAGGTTCGCTGTCAACGAATGTAGGACGACGATGGGGAGGAAGCGGTTGAAGGTTTATGATTTTTGCATTCTGGAGCGTGGGTTTATTTTGAATTCGAGCTTCATTATTAGAGCTGTCATAATTGGCCGCGCATCAAGGGCGTGCGAAGCATCAACGTAAACTAAAGTGAACAATGATTATAAGATTTATGTCATTGTATCATTGTGAAACACGTACATTGTTTTACGCATCGGTGCCATCTGGATCGAATTCGTTTATAGATCGCATCAACAGGTATGTTTCTACCTTTGTTTCAAGGAAACTTATTCACGGTGGTGATAAAATATCTTGATCTGAAGAGAACGACCGACCGACCGTTCGTTTTTTATATATATTTTATAAAAAAAAATAAAAAAACAAACATTTAAACAAGGGTAACAGCTTAAATAGGTATTTTTAGAACTCATTATTTTCCTTTACTTTCATAAAATTATTTTCTATTCCAAGAAATATATCTCTGTTTTGTTTTCCACCTGAATAGTTTTTATATGTTAATAATTTTATAGCTTCTAACCGGTAAATTTGTTTTTTTGTTTTAATCAGTATAGTATGAATTGTTTGCTGTTTTTTAGCACTAACTACGCTCGACATAATTACACACAATTATGCATCAAAAGACAACTGAAATCGTAAAAGAAATCGTTCAATTGCAGGGAAATCGACAGCTAGGCAGTTCGTGTGGCTGACTGACGGCGCCAACGGCTAACCGACCGATTGTGACAATTCTATTCCTTACCTTAGACAGTGGCGTAGAAAGAGGTTTTAAAGAGAAGTGTGATGATATATTTTATTGGAATTATACTCAGAAGAATATAGTATCTAAACGAAAGTGGAAAAAATGATATTTTACGTAATAAGAATATTAAGAAATATATAAAAAATATGAGGAAACATAAATTTTCATAATGTAGCCAGGCAACTTATCTATTTACATATAAAACAACGCAGCCAGTTTTTCGTTTGCCTCCACTTTTAACAAAATATATTAAAAACATTCACTTTTTATAAAATAGGTCTATTTGTCGTTCTTTCAAATTTGCTTTACTTATAATGTCTTTATAAAATTGGGGATCGGCACTAAGACTTTGCAATAAATAGTTCTTTTTCTATCGCCATCACTATATAAGTTGTTTAAGCGCTCTTGTGTCATCATATTTCTGAAGGAAGTCTTAATGCGCTTAAGCCACGAAAAGTTTCTTTCTACCGAGACACTTGGAGCAGGAATTGTTAAAACTAGGCAAAACAATTTGTGTTTTAGAAAATACCATGCCGCACAAACTATTATTTTATTGTTATTTTGATTTTTGATAAATGTAATATATAATTGGAAATTAATTTAACTGTTTATTTAGGTTAATATTGTATTGTTTATTGACAATTTTATATACAACAGGTACATGTTGTGTCACAAATATAAATAAAATATAAAAAATATAAAAAGAAGTAAGTGAATATGTAAAATTTACTTAAATGTCAATTTATTGATATACTCTTGAACGCTATAAAAACAATTTTCAATTAAGTAACGCTTGGTAAATGTTTTAAAAAGTTTAAAATTCATTACGTTAATCTGCAAATAATACACAATGACCATCTAGAGCACCGGGAAGGTCATTAAAATAAACAAGAAAGAGTAGAGGTCCCAAAACAGACCCCTGCGGTACACCATTATTCACAGGAACAATGTTAGAATTTTTACCTTCGCAACAAACAAACTGTCGCCTGTTTGTAAAATAAGACGCAAACAAATTTATTGCATTGGATTTCACTCGATAGAGCTCAAGCTTAAGAAGTATGGCAGTAGACACTGAGTCGAAAGCTTTAGATAAGTCACACATGGTTGCCTAGGTTGTAAGGCCTTGATTAAAGCCGTCAACAACTGTACCAATTACGTCAGCTATTGCGCTAATAGTAGAATAGTAGGTATTAAAATATACGGTGTGAGGCCCGGCCTCAGCTGTTTCATACGACGAGCCGTCACTGAGATCAGGACTCGACTACGAATAATGTTTAAGGAAATATTGTGCAAAACCATACTTATCGTATCAACTTCGACGTCACATGTTACATTGGTGTTGTATAATAATGAAAACGTAATATTGACAGTTGGTAGAAGGAAGCGCAAAAACAAACGCTTAGGTGGGGAATTCTGGAAGGAAGCCTAAATAGTTGAAGGGAGAACAGTGTGGAGATGGGAATAAGACGATCGGCGAACAGTGTGGCAAAACAGTGAAAAATCAAAGTGTTTAACCCGTATTAATTAGCGGCCTACATTGCTTTATGTTCAAGGGCATATTGTCGTGACTGCTCAGGTATTGCAATAACAACTCCTTTGTTTCACAGCTAACTTGTTTTGTCATGATTACCTTGTTCGAAAAACAAATAATAAAGCATTTCTTGTGCTCGCTTTATGTCATACGCATATAAGAGCCTTGTTGAATATACTAACATTTTCGTCCGTGAGGAATGAATCTGTAAAAAAATAATTAAATACAAAAAAAGAATTGCTAAAACAGATCTTCCGAAATCTCAACTCATAGCTGGATTGCCTCCCGTATCGGACTCCAATACCTTCCGGCCCTGCCGGCAAACTAACACCAAACCTCTTCAGTTTTACTTGGAAGTGTGTATGTCTAATTCGAGTGAGGTGACATTTAGTGACACATTAAATGAGTCGGGTGTTATTTATCCTAATTTATGCCTTTTGTTAGCGATTGTTTTNGCCGTCAACAACTGTACCAATTACGTCAGCTATTGCGCTAATAGTAGAATAGTAGGTATTAAAATATACGGTGTGAGGCCCGGCCTCAGCTGTTTCATACGACGAGCCGTCACTGAGATCTGGACTCTGCGAATAATGTTTAAATAAATATTGTGCAAAACCATACTTATCGTATCAACTTCGACGTCACATGTTACATTGGTGTTGTATAATAATGAAAACGTAATATTGACAGTTGGTAGAAGGAAGCGCAAAAACAAACGCTTAGGTGGGGAATTCTGGAAGGAAGCCTAAATAGTTGAAGGGAGAACAGTGTGGAGATGGGAATAAGACGATCGGCGAACAGTGTGGCAAAACAGTGAAAAATCAAAGTGTTTAACCCGTATTAATTAGCAGCCTCCATTGCTTTATGTTCAAGAGCATATATTTTTCTAAGGTAAAATTATTACAATTATTATCAAAGATTGCTCATTATTTATTAAATGTTAAAATATGTATATATTGTCGTGACTGCTCAGGTATTGCAATAACAACTCCTTTGTTTCACAGCTAACTTGTTTTGTCATGATTACATTGTTCGAAAAACAAATAATAAAGCATTTCTTGTGCCCACTTTATATCATACGCATATAAGAGCCTTGTTGAATTTACTAACGCACTTTCGCCCGTGAGGAATGAATTTGTAAAACAAATAATTAAATACAAAAAAAGAATTGCTAAAACAGATCTTCCGAAATCTCAACTCATAGGCCTCTTTCAGACGACACGGATTTTAGCCGGACCGGTTTTCTTGGTTTTGCCGTATTGTTCAGTAGTACATTAATCCTAATAGACTATTTCA
>NW_019422087.1:0-4299 GCF_000390285.2 Anoplophora glabripennis
CACTGATTTGTGAGAGAAAACCGCTAGTCGTTAAAGAAGTAAGTACTATGCTGTATTCTATGCAAAAAATATGTAAGATAAAGTATCAATATTTCGGAAAAAGGCAAGTAGTCACTACAGGGGTCAGTCAATATCGTTGAATGTTGATGCAGCGTACATTTTGAATCTCAGAAATATTATATTGAATGTGCGGATCGTAGAGAAGTTGTAAAAAAGCCAGCTTCTCTCTATAGGCCGACCTGAATAAAAAAATGTTCTGAATATACAGCTGCAGACAATAAAAAGTTTCCAACCTATACTGCTTATGGTGCTATATAAAACAGGGTTTTATTAGTTTCATTCCCTCTCAACGTTTTGGATCAGAAACCTTTTTTATATACAGTATCTATGTAATATTTCCCAATCGCTGTCTGAAATTTTGATGTGTCCTGTATTGTAGTCACTTCCTGAGTGATTGCTTCTTTCTTTTGGAAAAGAAGTCAATATTTACTAGAAAATATATATCACTGCTACTTAGCGCTGTATTGACGATTAAGTGATAAAGAAGGGGACGATTAAAAAATTGTGAATACGAGTAGGAAATCGGTCATACTATTCAGATACTAAAAAATATAGATGAAAATTTTAACAAATCTAACAATGTACTTATACAGCGTGTTCCACTAGTGCGGGAAAGTCCAATATCTATGTTAAATATTTGTACAGAACTATTCTGCACAAAGTACCCTTTATTTTTGATGTAGAATCCGAAAAAAATATAAAAAATGTGTGTTTCCATTTAAAAAACCAAAGTTGGTGTCTGTCCAGGAAAAGTGGAACACCCTGTATAGTTGGATATATTTTTAATTTGTACATTCCGAGAAATGTGGCAACACGGCAACACAGTAAAAAGAAAAATCCATATATTCCTTTTTTTAACATAGATATTGGACTTTCCCGTACTAGTGGGACACGCTGAATATGTTTTTTGTTTAATATAGTGTAGCAGAATAGTTATGTTTGTCTATATCTATACTTGTCTTCTTCTTCTTCATAAACGTGAATAAGTAAATTGTAATATCTAGAAAGATATTACTAGGTATAACTAGGTATAAAATTATCATTTTTCTTAAAAAAGATCCAATCAAATAGTCTTTATTCGTGCTTATGGCGATGTACAAATTTATTTATTAAATTAAACTTTCTGAGTACTACGTACTATTGTATTACATTATAGTTTAATAAAGTATCTCATCGTATAGCTCTAGAGAAGGGAAGAGTGAAGGAAAGACTGTCACTTAAAGATGCACATAAAAAGAATATGTTAGAAATTTACACAATTGTAGCACTGTTGACTATAATTTATGTAGAAAATTCGGCTAACTACAATTTAAATATATTCTTACACGTAATTGTAGTTGTAATAAGTACTAGTTAATAGGTATATTTCTGATAAATTATTAGGATATCAGATTTTTATTTGTCCTACAGAAATTATATTGTTGACTACAAACCTTTTTAAATTCATCCAATAATAAAAAATTATACATACATACATTATACATTGCATATCTTTAAGAAAAATTATGTGTAATATGTCCGCTTTATGAAGACCTATAACTTCTAGCAATGAATTGGAATATTACCGGTAAAATTACTACAGATATTAAAAAAAAAAATCAGATTTTATTTGCAAATATTCGCTACTAATAGTATACAGTCGGAATAGGACATGGAAACAATAAGGGTCTTGATTTTCTTAGTAAGCTAACATTTCGATTTTATTTAAAATCTTTTTCAGGGTTATAAATAATAATAAAAAGATCAGAATAAATATGTAGAACATAATTTAAAAAACAATAAAAATAATATCTAAAAGTATTACAATATTTAAAAGAAAACAAACACATTCAAATTATTGCCAGCGAAATCCAGGGNAAGAAGCAATATTCCATTTATTGCCAGCGAAATCCAGGGAACATTACGAAAAAGTGTTCGCTGAATTTAACAAATGAAGAGAAAAAACGAGACTAATGACAATAAATGAAGAAGTCATCGTATCGTATTTTTTAAATTTGAAAAAAATATATGCAATTTCATTTATGTGGTCGAAGTATTCGATGTTGAAGGCTACTATAAAGGTCTACAAAAATATAGATATTGGAAAATATAACAAGCTTACCGCCTATTTGAGGAGCGAATCGAGAGTATATATTAAAAATAATATCTAAAAGTATTACAATTTAAAAAAAACAAACACATTAAAATTGTTAAGCCCATGTAATAAAAATATGGATCAAATATATTTAAAAAAGAGAAAAAATAGCAACATTAGCTAGTAAGATAAAACCACTAACCCAGCAATTGAATTGAGTCAAAAAAGACATTTAATAAATTTTTTTTATGATCAAAATTCAATATGTTTGATAGTCGTTTTCAAAATAAATATTAAATATATGTAAGTCTAAGCCTGGAGCTGTTAATTTTTGTTAAGACAAAGGGCAAATCAAGAAGCGTTGATAAAAAAATGATACACAATGTATCTGTATTTGACTTTTTATGTAGCATCTTCCTTATAAGTCGTTTTTGATAATTAAATTAATCGTCAAAAGTCTTAATCGATTCATCATTACTATTAAAATTTTAAAAATAATATCTGACTCATGAAGTTGATAGAATTCATTGTATTAATAGTTTATTACAAACAAAACAAAATATAAAATACAGAATTAGTTCTCATAAATCATCTTCTATACATAAACAAAAAGGAATCAACAGTAGTAGCATTCCATTATTCCTCTTTTTTTAAATATATTTTTGATTGTTGTTTTTTATTATGTAGGCTTGTTCAACAATTTAATTTGTAATTTTAATGTATTTGTTTTTTTTTATGTTTTACATAGGTATTTATTTTACGAACCCAATTGATACAATCAAAGTGATTTACATACAATTTCTAGTGGTGACATACTTACAAAATACTACAAAAAAAATAAAAAACACAAAGAGCAAAGATACAAAACAAACTAAGCATATACAAGGTGATTCATTAATAATGGGAAAGTCGGAAGCTGAAGATACTACACGTGAAATGGTGACGATTGGCACAAACATGCCTTATCCGAAAGTTAATAGTTTCGGAAATACAAGGTGTTGAAAGTTAAAATTTTAAATCGAACTTGAAAATTTGTGTAACTATATTTTTTTAGGCGACGAATAAGATGCGTGCTGTAATTTCAGCATTGCTCGTAGAGGGCGCCACTTATGACCAATTTTACCGAAAATTTAGTTAATAACTTTTTACCCTGTATGCCTAACATGAAACTTGATTCAAAACCTCAGAGCAATCATTTTTCCATTCGTTCATTTCGGTATCTCGATCCGTTTTCGAGAAAAATCCATTTAACGAACACTATGATTTGATAATATGAGAAATTAAAAGCGAAACAAACCAAGTGTTTCTTCGTGTTATTACAACAATTAACAATAAAACAAATAAAATACGTAATTATGATTTAAAGTAATTGTTCGAAGAATCCACCCATGACACATTTTACACGTTTTCTGAGAGATCTTCGATATTGAAACAACATATTGGGATTGCGTCTGACTTCGTTGGCAGCGATTTGTATTCTTTGCCACAACTCTTCACACGAGCCAATAGATTCTTTGTAAACTATATCTTTCATTCGAGACCAAATAGGATATCAAGAGGATTGAAGTCCGGACTTCTGGATGGCCCAGCAAAAATGATTACACTGGCCAAGAAAAATGTGGTGGAGCTCCGTTGTGCATGAACCACATCTCTTCTTAAATAACGTGGAACTTCTTCAAGCCGTGGAAGCATTTTTACTTGGCCACCCAGAAGTCCGGACTTCAGTTCTCTTCATTTTTCTATTTGGAAGAATCTATTGGTTCGTGGGAAGAGTTGTGGCAAAGAATGCAAATCGCTGCCAACGAAGTCAAACGCAATCCCAATATGATGTTTCAAACTCGAAGATCTTTCAGAAAACGTTGTGTAAAGTGTGTAAATGTCAACGGTGGATCCTTCGAACATTGACTTTAAACCGTTATTACGAATTTCATTGGTTTTATTGTTAATTGTTGTAATAACACGAAGAAACACTTGGTTTGTTTCGTTTTTCTCGTATTATCAAAACATAGTGTTCGTTAAATCGATTTTTCTCGAAAACGGATCGAGATACCGAAATGAAACAAGAAAACACGATTAATGGGAAAATTATTGCTCTTTCAGATTTTGAATCAAGTTTCATGTTAGACATACAGGGTAAAAAGTTATTAACTAAATTTTCGGTAAAG
>NW_019422088.1:0-4297 GCF_000390285.2 Anoplophora glabripennis
CTTTCGAAGAACTTCATCGAAGGCTTATTGCAGAAAGCAATAATGCCATTTCAGTAGACAGCATAGATGCCCACCAGAAGGACCATCTCCTTCAAGGATCAGTTGTATGGACAGTTACGTGTTCTTTTTACTCCCAGACCTGGCAGACACGAAAGGATAATTCTTGGAATCAGCAATTCTAAACGCTCAGTACAGACATCCAACTTCAGCTTCACCATGGACTTGGAACAACGCAGTACCCTAGAAACTAGATGGTATCCGAGGGTACAGCGTTTACAGGAAGCCAATCACTCAGGTGAAGACTCAGTCTTATCACCACCCTATTTAGATTGCACTGTTTGCGATGCAGAACAATTGGACGAGGAACTACCTCATCTAGAATCAGCTCTCAGAGGAAGTGTATATAGCCATCAGAAAGAGACCTAAGAACAAAGAAAAAGAGGAATTTCTGTCAACAACGTATCTACCATACGTACAAGATTAGGATAGGCCGTTTCTTATGGAAGCAACATTAACAATCCATAACGCCTCAAGGAAACTACTCACAAGTGTCATTTAAAAAATAACTTAGAGAAATAAGCATTTGTGAAGCACAAACCACAGATCCAGCTTCAGAGTGAGTACCTTCTGATGAAGAAAGACATATGTCTTTCGAAACGTCTAAACCGGTGACGTGGCAACTAACCCGGAAATTGTTTAACCGATATATCTTCCTTAACGTTGTGTAAAACTTAAACTCGTTAAAGAAATGTTAAATAATTCTATTTAAATTAATTTAAATTCTTGGACACCAATAAAATGGGAGCATTTTTCTCCCACGAAGGGTTCGTTTAACGGCTGGAATAGATTTTTTATAGGAAAGGATGCGTTTCAAAATATCCTCCTGTGCTAATTGAATTGCGTCCTGATGATTATATGCCCGGGTTCTAATAATTTATGAGCAAGGCTAGCCGCGACCTATTCCGTTAATGCTTCAACTTAATTATACCAAAATCTAGCGTTTAATAGCGCGTTTAGCTTGGACCATGCCTATGCATTATTACGATCTCGGTGATGTACTGCCGTTTTACATATTAACTAGAAAATTATACTGATAGTTTTAACGGTGAGCTGGTCTATCTACCAATTTGAAATGCGTTTCAACACGGATATATCCGCATATATGCTACATTTTTCGAGTAAAGTGGATTGGGGCTACTTAACTGTAGATAATGAGAATTGGTGAATCAGAAGAGATTTACAAATTGACGTTAATGAATCTACTTTAGTTTTCATACTTAGATGCGCGCGTGTCTAAAAGATTTAGATCTGGACATATAAGTGACGTTTTGGTTGGACAATACACGGAAAAAACTCCATTTATAGTTTAAGAAATTGGAAACATTGTAAAATCTAGCAGAGCATATTTGTAGTAAAATTACACACCCACACAAAAAAAAGTTGTCTGTACTTTTCATGCGACATATGAATTGATCACATCACAGGAATTTCCTAACCTCAAAAAACAGATAAAAAATAGTAAAAATTTACGAGAGTGCTAGGAAAAATACAAAAAAATTATTTTTTTCTATATTCAAATGTTCGTTTATATAGTTAAGACCCCGCCGAACGTGAATCCGCGGTCAAAATTGATGGTTCTTTTTCTAACCTCAAAAAAACAGGTCAATTAAGGCCAGATATCACGAATTTTCAAAAAATAACAGATTCGCGCCAAATTTGGTATACGGGGGTTTTCGGGGTCGCTGATCATGGATCCCAGGTCAATTTTGTAAAATTCAAGATGGCGGATCCAAGATGGCTGAACAAATGTACAAAAGATAACATTCGTGCCAAAGAGTGACCGCAAAAAGCCTGTGATTTTCGCCCGTTTTTTTCACAATTCGCAGAGAATTAAAAAAAATACATAAAAATATGTTTTTGGTCGCAAATTACTTGTTGTAAAAAACTGAAATGAGCATAGCTTTTAGTATTTTGAAAATTTAAAAAATCACCCGTCCTTAGGGGTTGAAAATATGCCAAAAATGAAGAATTTGAATATTACCAATTGATATAAAAACTATTAGCATGTGAACTATTTTAATATATTTTTTTGGAATTTTTACAATTATTTCTGATATTTTCTATTTTTGGGGATGATTCCACCCCCTGAGCGCGCTTAAGGGTGGATTTTCTAATTCATCATGTTTATTTCAGTCATGAGAATAAATCTTTCTTTGTATCAAGAATAATTCGATAGAAAAATTCACGTGCTAATATATAGTTTTTATATTTATTGTAATATTCAATTCTTCATTTTGGGCGTCTTTTCAACCCCTAAATAGGGGTGATTTTTGAAAATTTTCAAAAAACTAAAAGCTATGCTCTTCTTAATTTTTTGCGACGGGTAATTTGAGACCAAAAATATATTTTTATCTATTTTCTTTAGTTCTTGGTCACTCTTTGGTATACGGGAATTTTCGGGGTCGCTGATCATGGATCCGAGGTCAATTTTGCAAAATTCAAGATGGCGTCTTCAAGGTGGCCGACCAAATTTAAAAAAAAAATTCATTCGCGTCAAATTTGGTAAGAGGGTTTTCGGGGTCGCTGATTACAAATTCGAAGTCAGAATTGCAAAATTCATTTTGTAATATTTTTGTTTACTTTATAAACCGAGTGCCCAATAATGTTTGAACCTTCTTAAAGTACATAGGTAATTGATTGAATTTTTAAAAACGAATTTTGAATATTTTATCTCGGATTCGTGATCAGTGACCCCGAAAACCTCCTAATACCAAATTTGGCGCGAATCTGTTATTTTTTGAAAATTTGGTTGGCCATGTTGGATCCGCCATCTTGAATTTTGCAAAATTGACCTCGGACCCGTGATNTATTTTTTTCTCCATTGTAATATTCTGATTCGCTCAACTGATTCTTTTTTCGATGTTTTTTTACTCACCTTTCGAAACATCCGTTTAGCCTGCAGTTTTTCTTAGGGCGCCATCAAAGCGTTATGCGGAGCCCGTTGTATTTTCCAACAAAGAAACCCTCCCCCCGCTAAATAGACATAAAAAGGCAACGCATTTTCGCATTCAGCACTGTGTCTTTTTGATATATTTATGAGATGCATTGCCGTGTAAATCTGCATACATTTCATTTGCTCACGAAATATCAGAGTGAAATATGTTATTTATGGTAGTCGCCTCGGGCGTTTTTATTCCCGCTAAAGTGTGTCGAGAGATCGCGCGTATTTCTGAAAATATGGCCGCAGTTAGAGACCCTTATTGATGCTAAACTTTTTAGTGCTTATATATCAAGTCAGCACTTTCGCGCGCCGCCGTTTCTTTATGTTGGCAGCATATTTTCCTATGTCGCAGACTTGACATGACGTCGGACAATGATTTCATAGCCAAGCGGATTTTCGATGTCTATAACTTCACTCGAAATAAAAACTATTTTTAAAATTTTGATTCTCGAAATCCTACACCTAAAGTAATTTTACTGTTGTTTTAATTTGAAACATTGTAAGCAACTATTCGACATTTAACCGTTTATGGACTATAAAATAAAAAATCCACAAAAAATATATTGTTCTAGCACGAACTATTTTACAACTTTTTAGGCGCTCAAAAAATTTTTAGATCTAAGACACGTCGAAATGATTTACTATTCCTTGAATGAATTTTACATGAAAACTATTAGTTTATATGAGCCATTAACTTTTGTACTTCCAACCATTTATTGTAATAGTTTTAAATTGTTGGTTGGCGGAATTTTTATTGATGTTTAGCCTAGTCGTACACATAAATCACTTCTATTTTTACTAAAGCAACACTGTTGCATTGAACGATGTTATTATTTTATTTCTTTTATTAGACAAAAGTTGTGTTTAAAACTTTGTTACGTTTTGTAACTCTCGTAGCAGATGATTTGGCGCTCTACGTGGGATTACAATTTTATCCCGAAAAGTCAATATTAGACACTATATCCCCGTTTAGATTTTTATTATAGGACCATGATTTAAATCATCTGGATTGTTAATACGGTTTTTAGCGTTTTACTGGAATATAATACTTTTTTTCTGTACATTATATCAAATTACAGTTTCTTTTGTTATTTATTATTAACTCAACTAAGCATTTCTGCTTATGCTCCAGTGTCGGGTAACAAAAATTTAAGATTTAAAATGAAGCAAATGTCAAAAAGTAATTCTATGGCGCTCTATGTGGGGTTAATATTTTATCTCGAAAAGTTAATATTACTATATCCATCTTTGATTTATTATAGGACCATGATTTAAATCATCTGGATTGTTAATACG
>NW_019422089.1:0-4310 GCF_000390285.2 Anoplophora glabripennis
TACACCGTGTCCACCTAGTGCGCGTAAGTCCAATATCTAGGTTAATAAAAGATATAACTTAATATTTTTTTCTACAGAGTTGCCTACTTTCCCGAGCTGCACAAAATGAAAATATATTTGCATATACAGGGTGTTCCGTTTTTCCTGGGCAGGTACCAACTTAATTTTTTTTAATGGAAACCTATATTTTTATGGCATTATCGAATTCTACGTGAAAAATTAACGGGACTTTGTGTTATGATCCCTATTAAAATTTCCGAGATAATCGATTTTTCCTTTTTTTTTTCTTGTGTTTCGTCACTTCTAGTAGTTGACATAATTATGATTGTATGACAGCTAGAAATTATTTTTTTCCAAGAACTGTAGAGTGAAGATGGCTCTTTCAAAAAACGTATCAAAAGTTGACCTGCGATATACAGGGAGCAAAAAAAATCGTGCCAAACCTGATAATTTAAAATTTGAAAAATCTAGCCTTTTTCAAATAGAACACCCTGTGTTTTATGATTTCATTAGATGCCTTTCTGTAGACTCTACAATTTTTAAATAGCAACCTATGTTGCGTAGTTTTTGCAAAAAAAACATTTTTATGTAAAATACCGGATTTGCGCCCGTTCCTTTGGCTGCAATGTGATTATTTTATTGTTATTATACTTTTCCTATTACCTATTTATCTTTCAGGTTAGAAAACACCTAAATCACGTATATCCAAACCAGTGGTTAGGTTGTGGTTGTCCAGTTCCTTGGCCCGCACAAAGAGCGAGTATACGAAGTACCACCAACGGATATTCAAGACTTAAAAAAAAAGATTCAAAACGAGTTTCTAACTATAACGTCTCAAATGTTAAGAAATGTCCACATTCATTTTCATCGTAGATTAATGCTTTGTGTAGAAAACAACGGTGGACAGTTTGAACATTTATTTTAAGTTAGCTTGCGACTATAAGTATTCTTTTTCAAAATTCTATTCATCCAAATTTTTAATCTCCAATTTCACTAATATCTTTCCTAACTACGGTAACAGTGCTTGATTTTCAATAAGATACGGATGAAACTTGTTCTTCAATATTTTATTTGTCAAGCTTTTGAAAATTCCTAGGTTTCCTGGCACTAATATTTGGATTTTCAACAGCAGACGCCACAACTTTAAACTAAATATTATCGTTGTTACTTCCATATCTCCTGGTAGTTTTCTCATAATTCGCATTTGCTCTTCATTCAAACCTTTCCTTCACATTTTCTAAACAGTGGGAATCTCTGTAAATTTGGATTATTTGCTTTGTAAATACGTGCTGCTAGCAAACAGTTCCCATATTTTGCTAATTCTTAATCACTTGTAGCGATTTTATGGTTTTTTTATTTTATTTACAAATAAATGGTAACTTTCCATAAAGGCTTATTTATTGAACTCAAATATCTAAATTCTTCAGTTATTAATTTTTATTGTAAATAGTGCAGCTAGACAACTAATAAATTTAATAAATACCCTTACAATATTTTTCCCGACAAAGGAACGGGCGCAAATCCGGTATTTTACTTAAAAATGTTTTTTTTTGCAAAATCTACGCAACATAGGTATAGAGAAAGCTATTAAAAAATTGTAGGGTCTACAGAAAGGCATCTAATGAAATCATAAAACACAGGGTGTTCTATTTGAAAAAGTCGAAAAGTTTCAGATTTTAAATTATCAGGTTTGGCACGATTTTTTTGCCCCCTGTATATCGCAGGTCTACTTTTGATACGTTTTTTGAAAGAACCGTCTTCACTCTACAGTTACTGAAAAAAAAAATTCTAGCTGTCATACAATCATAATTATGTCAACTAGTAGAAGTGACGAAACATAAGAAAAAAAATGAAAAAGTCGATTATCTCGAAAACTATCAATATTCATCAGCTCGGGAAAGTAGGCAACTCTGTAGAAAAAAAATTAAGTTATACCTTTTATTAACCTAGATATTGAACTTACGCGCACTATGCTCCGCGGTCGAAATTATAGAGAGTGACTCATCGCTAGCTTTTGGACTAGTAAGGGGGATGAAGCGTGCCGGGAACGAAAATCCATTGGCGTGTCTGCGTAAAAGGCAACAAGATATAGAAAATATTGAAAAAAGATAATAAAACATAACATCTAATATTTTTTTCGGTTTGCTATAACCGGCACTTTGATCCATTTTAATTATTACAGCATNCAACCACGCTGCTGCGGCCGAAAGCAAATATTTTCCTGGTTTTCCATCGAAGCCCACCCCAAAGGGCCCCCGAACGGCAATCAGTGGCCACTGTGATAAGCAGCGCCGGTATCCGATAGTCCATAGCGAGCTAAGTAGGCTATGCAAATGGAAAGCATGCCGGATTAGGGCGCAATCAGTAGGGTACGTGACCGAGGGTTGGATATCGCAAAAGTCCGATTGCGGAAAGAACGATATAATGCCGTTTGGAGGCCTACTGGGTACAGTAAAGCCGAAATACAAAAAAAATATATGTTAATGGAACGTGGAATGTTCAGGATACATACAGGATTTTATGTTTGGTGTAATAATTGGCTTTTTCGGTGTGTAACACAGGGCGTTTCTGAGATAAGTGCGTTCTTTGAAAAGGGTGATAGAAGGCATGAAAATGAGCAACTTTTACTAAGCAACTGATTGTCTAAATACTTCTGTTTTCGAAAAAATTAATCAGGAAAATTAACTATAAATGTAAGCCGACCCTGTGCATCTTGTGCACGTGCCTTGTGGATTGCAGTATTACTTAGCCGAAATATAAAACTACGAGTACAGTTCAGGCATTAAATAACAATGATTTTCAGACCCGTATCAAATAACACGAGATCCGGATTTTACAAGCAAAGTTTTTTTTACAGATGAATGTTGTTTTAAGAGACGGCATACTAAATTTTTCACAATATTCACTATTGGTGCGTTAAATTTTCACGTTGTACAGAGATATGCTGAGAAATTGCTTCAGAGAAAAAATGATTACGATATTTTGACTTTTTTTGTTTGCCTAAAACCGTCTTGAAGTCAAAAATCGGCTACAGGTCCGCAGAACTTTATTTCAAGGTAGTCTACACCCTAATAGATAATCGTACCAAAAGACAATCGTTTCCCGGAAGCCTTCTCGGATTAAGGAACTTTTTCTCACTTATATTTATCATTTAGGCCTTGTTTAGATCCCAAAGACCGGCAAGTAAATAAAATTCTATTTAAAGATAGCCACTGCAACCACTTCTGAAAATACCGCAAAATAATAAACAATGCATCAAAATAGGTTCAGGACCGATTATAATATATCAAAATTCATCAAAATTTCTCGAATAGTCTATAGAATCCTTCAGAATGCATAAAAGTTTCTGTAAAATTAGTGTTTTAGAAAGCATTAAAATTAATCGAAAAAGCTTTAAAATACAACAAAATATGTTGAAATATAAGGTGCATAAAATTTCCTCAAAAAGAACTTCAAAATCCATCAAAATTCCTCGAATCGTCTCTAGAATCCTTCAGAATGCATCAAAACATGTAAAATTAATCAAAATGCATTAAAATGCATCGAAACAGGTTTAAATTCAACAAAATGCGTTGAAATATCCTTAGGCTGCATAAAACTTCCTTAAAAATTTCTCGAATCGTCTCTAGAATCCTTCAATATGCATCAAACCACAAACGGTTTCAAAAAGCATTAAAATTGCATTAAAATACAACAAAATTCATTAAAATAGCCTTATGCTGCATAAAATTTCCCCAAAAATAACTGTAAAATTCCTCGAATCATCTCTAGAATCCTTCAGACTATATCAAAACTTCTGTAAAATTAATCAAACTACAAACGGCTTCAAAAACATTAAAATGTATCGAAACGGCTTTAAAATACAACAAAAAACGTTGTAATAACATAAGGCTGCATAAAATTTCCTCAAAAATAACTTCAAAATTCATCAAATCGTTTCTAGAATCCTTCATAATGCATCAATACTTCTGTAAAATTGATCAAAATACAAACAGCTTCAGAGAGCAGTAAAATGAATTAAAACTGCTTAAGAATAAAATACGTTGAAATAGCCTTAGGCTGAATAAAATTTTCTCAAAAATAACTTCAAAATCCGTCAAAATTCCTCGAATAGTCTCTAGAATCCTTCAGAGTGCATCAAAAGTTCTATAAAATTAATCAAACAACAAGCGACTTCGAAAAGCATTAAAATAGATAGAAATAGCTTTAAAAAACTCAACAAAATACGTTGAAATAGCCTTATGCTGCATAAAATTTCCTCAAAAATAACTACAAAATTCACCAAAATTGCTCGAACCGTCTATAGAATC